>NC_047108.1:127183632-127366529 GCF_902500255.1 Thalassophryne amazonica
AGCTGTAGCCACACGGAGCTCTCTGGCAGTGAAGCGTGGGGACGACGTCACCTTTTCGGAACCGGAAGGGGGAGGGACGGCTCGTGCCCGGTCACGCCCCCCGGCCTGCTCCCGATGATGCTCATTTAAACGGTTGTCTAAGCGTATAACCAAATCGACAAGCCCGTCAAAATCCCGCGGTTCCTCCTTAGCCAGCAGGTGCTCCTTCAGGACTGGAGACAGTCCATTTACGAAGGCGGCGCAGAGCGCAACGTTATTCCAGCCGGACCTCGCTGCCGCGATGCGGAAGTCGACTGCATACTCGGCTGCGCTGCGGCGCCCCTGTCTCATTGACAGCAGCACGCTCGAAGCGGTCTCGCCTCTGTTGGGATGGTCAAACACTTGTTTGAACTCCCGTACAAACCCAGCATAAGACGTTAGGAGCTGTGAATTCTGCTCCCAAAGCGCTGTAGCCCAGGCGCGTGCCTCTCCTCGAAGCAGATTAATAACATAAGCCACCCGGCTGGCGTCTGACTCGTACATGACAGGACGCTGTGAAAAGACGAGCGAACACTGCATGAGGAAGTCTGCGCACGTCTCAACACAGCCCCCGTACGGTTCCGGAGGGCTTATGTATGCTTCAGGGGACGGTGGGGGGGGTCGTTGAACGACCAGTGGAACGTCTGTTACGGGCCCAGGACCAGCAAGAGGAGTGGCTGCAGCAGCGCCCTGATCGCGCGCTTCCACCCTGGCGGTGAGAGCCTCCACCCTCCGGTTAAGGAGAACATTCTGCTCGGTCACTAAATCTAGCCGAGCTGTGAAGGCGGTTAAGATCTGCTGCAGCTCACTCAACACGCCTCCCGCTGACGCCTGCGCTCCTGGCTCTTCCATTGGCCGTTCAAGCTCGGGTTGACGCCCCTCGGAATCCATGACGAATGGCCGAGAAATCCTGTTGGGAAGGTGTCGTAGCACGGACCCACAACAGGGGGCGCAAATGAACGGACAATGAATAAGCCAAAAAGTAACAATTTAATGTTGTGACAACACACAACTAAATACACAAAATTTGTAAAGTCAATTAACACCAGGTGACGTGTGGGCAGGCTCGAAGATAGAAGACCCCCGACGAGAGAGAAGCCGCGTCCCACACGGCCTCCACCACCAACGGTCTGAAGAACACCGGAGCCGCCAAGTCCCGAGTCCGCAGGTGGCCTCTGTCTTCGGCTGTCGACCCTGGTACTGCTGGCAGAAAGCAAAGACAAGATGAATGAGTGTGAATCCGCACACTCAGTAATCCACAGTCTGCACACAATTAGGAGGGAGCACCTCCACCTCCAATCACACACTCGTGCAGCTCCTGTTTAATCCACTTATCTGGTTTGGGGTGTGAGGCGAAGCCGTCGCTGTCACACCAAACACCAATCCCACAGATAAGGACGAACACCACAGGATAACGGCTGCAAAAGAAGTTCAGATTATCACTCAACGGTTTGAGTCAGCAGAGAAATTACCTCTTCGGTAGTCGATTTCTCGGCAAGGAGGTGGAGTTGCAGTCCGGTCTTTATGGTGATGATGATGATGATGAACGAGTGACAGCTGGTGCTGAGGATGAGTGAAGCTGTCACTTCTTCTGGGTCTGGCGCCCTCTCGTGCTTGGAGCCCGCACTCCAAGCAGGGCGCCCTCTGGTGGTGGTGGGCCAGCAGTACCTCCTCTTCAGCGGCCCACATAACAGTCTGTAGAATCTGTAGGCCATTATGAGCAGAAATGGAATGTAGCATTCATAACTATGTGTTCATTTGTGTATAATTGCCTGCCACAATGAATCAGTGTGTTTTGTAAGTTTGAAATGAGGCTTTGAAATACGGTGGCCAACAAGGGCCAAACGCACTGCAACAGCCAAATGCGCTGCAACAAACAAAAACAAATGCATTGTCATGAAATGCACTGCAAATAGAAAAATGATGCAAAGCACAAAATGATGCAAACCAAGAAAACACATGGAAATGAAAACGCTGCATATTCAGTCACCACAACGGAAGTGCTTCAAACCTGCAGGGGGCGCTCTCAGCATAACAGCCATAGAAGACAGGATGGAGAATGGCTGGCTCACAATTCGGAGTTGCAACGTTGCACAGTAATCTAACTTTTCATACCTTCAGAATCATACCTTCAGCATGCTCAATAGATACCCGATGGGTTTTAGGACCATCTGAGGCTAAGGTAGGATGGCTTGATGTAGATTTTATTTGATTATACAGTATTTATATCACTGTACCACACTACACATTGCGTGACATTTATTTTGTTGTATTTTACACAAGAGTGTAGTCTATAAATATACACCGCTGCACAATTGCACACCGATTAGCCTGCATGCTAATAAGCCACTTCAGCATCTCGGGCGTGCGGGGGCTGATGGAAAGGCACTGGGACAAACAAATGTACGTGCTTGACGGCGGACACATAATCAACATAATGCTCACTACTGCGTACGGTAAATGGCATTTCTCATCAAAAGTACGCATAATAAATGTTTCCCAGTACATTGGACTGTGCTGTTACGGAAGCGTATTGCATTCACTGAATAAAAAAAATGACCGCTGATGTCATAATTATGAGAAAAGATCTCATAATTATGACATCAGGATCTCGTAATTATAAGAAAAGATCAGGTGTCTAAATTGTTTTATGTATATACAGTATTCTTCCGCACTTCCAGTCCCTCAGTAAAGATGCTGGCTGAGCTCAGCCAATGATAAAACACTGCAATTAAACACAAAGTGTAGATTTTCCCCTGAAGTGCTCCGGGATGAATGTCCAGGGAGGAGCACGGGGCGACTTTCACTCACACAGCCCCACTGACCGCTGAGGGACACAGCGGGGCTCACTGTCACCCGGGCACATGCCAGTCTGTGGGCCCCGTGTGCCGCCTTGCTGGAGGAGTTTCATTAATCCAGGAACAGTTTAGGGGGAAATCCACACTTTGAATGTGCTGTGGTGTGGCTCACAGAGCAGTGTCTGAGGTTACACATTGGCCGATACACAATAAATAAATAACGTAAAAATAGCCTGATCTGTAATTACAAGATCCCGATGTCATAATTATGAGATCTTTTCTCTGAATTACAAGATCAGTGGTCAAGTGTTTTTTTTTTATTCAGTGAATGCAATATGGTTCCGTAACTGACAGCTGCAGATATGGCTTTGTTTGTCCCGATAGCCGCCGATCGCTGTGCATGCATACTTGTAATGTTGAAGTGGCTTATAGCAATAACATAAGAAGATTAGAGAGTGATACTGTATATAAAACACTTGTTTTAATAGTACTGAAAGGTGCAGTACTCTGGCGATATTTTGGCCTCCTACGCCTCCCAGTCACCTGCATTAGGAAGCCCTTTTACACCAGTCTTCTACCAGCTAAACCTTGTCCTTTTTTCCCTTTGCAGATGTCCTGTCCGTTCTGTGGATCTGCGTTTACGGATTCCCCGGCCTTTTGCTGTGCATGTGGCAAAACCATTGCTTTTTTAAAGCATGCCCACGAGGAGATGCCTGATCTTAGTGTGCATGTTGGTGTTGCACAACCTTGCACAACTACAGGTAAATAGATTTATGATTTTGTGTTATAAAATGATTAGAAGGGGGCTTGAAAGGTTTAGATCTTGTTCTTGTATCCAGAATCACTTCTATCACAAGCCTGGTTTAGTAACTGGCATTAGAGATGTACTGAAATGCCCTGCAGAAAGTAATTTTATATGCACATAATTGTAAACTCAATAAGAGCATTGAATCAGTATGTAATTTCTGTGTGGTTTTTAGCAGAAACTCAAGCATAGAAACATTTTGTTTACATTGCACAGGTTGTTCAGACTTATAGCCGTCAGCGCCACCTTGTTAAATGACCATCATGTTGATTTGTTATATTGTATCAATTTCCTTTTTTTCCCCCTATGACTTGTCATTTTGCAGATACATGTTGGAGTTATGAGGTTAACAGGTGACTCCCTGAAACCTGTAAGAGGGAAGTCATTCCCTCTTGATATTCACCCTCACTGGTCGTCAGAGCAGCTGTTGGCTGCTGCTGTTAAAAAGCAAACAGATTTGAATCAGGACATGCAGGATGTTTGTCCGTGTTTTGTTGTACCCTGACGGTAGGGAAGTGAAAAACATCCCAGGAACATATGACCCTTGCACTGTACAGAAGTACAAGGACGACTACCAGAGAATAACTCTACATATGCACTGCAGAGGATTTTGAAACCAGTTGTAAGTGTTCTTTATGTCACATTCCTTTACGAGTATATCAGCACTTTTTCGGCACATTCCACTGTGACAGAAGATTTTGCCATGAAAAGAGTTGCAGCGAAATTCATCGGCATGAAACTGATGGCGGAACAAAAGTGCCTCCGTGTTGAAGCCTCACAGGACATGTTGTAACATGCCCAGCTCTTGCACCATTCACAAGATTCAGACGGCTTTCGGTGGGTTTTCAGTCGTGTGACTATCCGAGAAATTGTGGACGAGGTGGGCATGTCAGGGCATGTCCTGTGAGGCTTCAACACGGTGAAGCTTTTGTTCCGCCATCAGCTTCATGCCAAAGCCATTGGCATGAATTTCGCTGCAACTCTTTTCATGGCAAAATCTTCTTTCACAATGGAATGTACCAAAAAAGTGCTGATGTCCACCTCTTCCGCAATTTCTCGGATAATCACACGATGGTCCCACATTATCACAGCATTCACTTTGGAAATGATCTGGTCATTTCAGCATGTTGATGGCCGCCCCGAGCGCGGCTCGCTCTCCACCGTTGTGCGGCCGTCTTTAAACCAGTTGTAACACTCCTTAATCTGTGTGATGCCCATAGGATCGTCACCGAAAGCCGTCTGAATAATCCGAATGGTTTCCACCTGGCTGTCGCCCAGTTTCTGGCAAAATTTGATGCAGTCGCGCTGCTCCAGTCGTTCCGTCTTTTCCTTGCAAAGAAAAAACGACGAGAGACTCCACTCATCCTCACACAAAGGCTGCTTACAAGCAAATGACGCAACTGCCAGGCGTGAAAAAAATCACACATGCGCACAAAGGTTCACGGTTTGCTCATGCAAGCACACGTGATTCAAATCCATCAGGTTTTTGAAAAAAATAAAAAGGTCCGATACTTTTCTAACAGACCTCGTACATGCTGAATGAAGAAAAAAATGGAAGACATTATGTTAATATTTAGCCAATTTCTTGCAACCCATTTACACTTTTTATATGTTTTTTGGAATGTACAAGTGTTTATTGGCATTCAATTTTATTGCTAGTTTGGAACATTACAAAGAAACCCATAGGCATCGACCTGACTCCAGAAAGGGCCAAGAGGGTGCAGGTTTTCTTTGTAACCACAAGTCCAGGCGATTTCACTGATTAACAGCAGGTGGGATGAGTTCAATGAAATCACCTGGTGGAGATGTGGTTCCAAAGAAACCTGCACCCTCATTGCCCTTTCTGGAATGTCTTTGGACACCACTGTTCTAAGCATTTTAGAGTCTTTTCTTTTCTCTCTGAATACTTTGTAGGTTCAAGGATGGGCTTTCAGCACTTGATGTCATTGATGCCTCGGAGCAGCATGCACCCCTATTCAAGACATTTATGTGCTCAAGTGTGGAACAGCTGACATCCACAACATGGGACAATCTTTTCCAAGTTCAGCTCAGTGAACAAGGCACCACAAGGCGGCAAGAGGAGACTATCCCTTTACTTGTGGTTAATTTGTTCTGCTGAATTTAATCCTGTGTAATATTATCTAAGTGCAAGGATTATTCACTGTTTATTTATTTATTTGTCTGTCTGTATGTCAGCAGGATTATGTCCAAACTACTGCATGGAATTTGACAAAGTTTTCACCACAGATAGATATTATAGTGGTATTTACTTGAAAGAACCTAGAAATGTTTTTTCACTGAGAAATTCCAAGTAAATTTTACAAGGAGAATTCTTAAGTAAATTTTACTTGCATATATTAGTTTTTCTAAAAGAATAACTCAAGTAACATTTACTAGCAATTATCACTGGAATAGTTTCATTGAAGTTTACTCTGTCTTTATTCATAAAAAGTAAACCTTTTCAGCTGTTCCCCTTGTTTTCACTCAAGGTTACCACAGCAGATCCAATTGGGATCTGCGTGTTGATTTGGCACAAATTCTACTCTGGATGCCCTTCCTGATGGATTTCCACATTACATGGAGAAATGCAGCAGGGATGGGGTTTGAACCGGGAACCATCTGCACTAACCACTTGGCCACACCTCTGCCTACTATGGATTATTAAAAATACTTAAATTTGTCGGACAGTGAGACAAAAGAAATTCTCTTAGAAAAAAGATGCATCGATGGTTTGTTTATATGAACACATTCATGAAACTAATCATCCAAGATCCTGCTGTGGCAACTCTGAGAGTGAAAACAAGGGAGCAACCAAAAGGACTTAAAGTGCTGGGGTGGTGGGCAACCACTTCCCCACCAGCAAGGGTGATGGTCTAGTGGTTAAGGTGTTGGGCTTGAGACCAGAAGATCCTCGGTTCAAATCCACGCCTGACTGGAAAATCACTAAGGGCCCTTGGGCAAGGTCTTTAATCCCCTATTGCTCCCGGTGTGTAGTGAGCACCTTGTATGGCAGCACCCTGACATCAGGGTGAATGTGAGGCATAATTGTAAAGCGCTTTGAGCATCTGATGCAGATGGAAAAGTGCTATATAAATGCAGTCCATTTACCCCTTGTAAAATTTACTTGGAATTTCTGAGTGAAAAAACTTTCCTAGGTTTTTTTCAAGTAAATATTACTCAAATGTTTTTTCAGTGTAGGGCATGGAAACTCTAGTCATTTGAGAGATGATCCGGGGTCCAGATTCTGGATCAGGATTTCAATTTGTACTCTTCACTTTGGTCGGATTTTGAGGATTACGACGTATGTCAAAACTGGATTTTCACCACACACTGATGTTAGGGCCATGGAAGACTCCATTAAATTTTGAGGTGATCTGGATCAGGATTTCACTTTGTAGACTTTAAGGATTACGTCTAAACTACTTCATGGATACGACGTCATGAAGTAATCCAAGATCAGGAATACACGATTTTGTTTCATCTTGTGAATTACATATCAGATTGTAACATCTTGATCAGTCGGTCCATTCTGGATCATATCCATTATGTATTGTAGTTGGTGGAATCTGGATCCAGGCAAAGTCCGGCTCAGGAATGTGAATCACATATCTGTTATTTTTGAGTCCTTGTCAACCCTTGGCAGATTCAAAAAATCTCAGATTGCTCTTGTTTAGATTTACCAGGTTAATGTTCTGAAAATAGAATAAAATAGAGCCTTTATTGTTATTGTACATTCATGCAGCAAAATGTGTCCTCTGCATTTAATGCATCTTAATTACAGTTACACACAATCCAACCACTAGGAGCAGTGGGCAGCCACAGTCCGGCACCCGGGTCTCAACTCCAGATGTAGAGACGCTGCCTTGGTCAGGGCAGAAACAGGAGCAGACCATAAATAAGCATGTTTTTGACCATGGGAGGAAACCCATGCAGACAAACATGCAAACTCCGCACAGAAAGGGCAGGAAGCGATCCCACGACCTTCTTGCTGTGAGGCACCAGTGCTAACCACTAAGCCACTGGTATTCAGTTGTAATGCAATTGCATGTATGTAATTTGCACATCAACCTTCATTACTTTTGACACGTGGCTCTGCATCCTGATTGAGAATTTGAGCACCTCTGCTCTCAGTATATGTGTGGTTTTAAAGTTACCTATAGATTTAAATTGGCTTTTTTTGGTCAGTTTCTGTTATTTTATACATGCACACAAACTAGTTTTGATGCAAAGTGTTTAATTTAGTGCAGCACATAGCAACCACAGTTTGAAACTGTTCATGAAAACCAATGTTTATATTGTGTTTTTTTTTCACCTTAGATCACCCCCCCCCCCCCCCCCCCCCCCCTTAGATGAGGCTCATCTTTTGGGTTTTTGTTGTTGTTTGTTTGGGGTTTTTTTCTTTTTATTATGTGAGTTATAATCCCGTTCATGGGGTTTTGTGTCCCACAGAATATAATCAAAGAGAAACATGTGCAGCGTATTTAAGACTAAATGCTGGAAACATTCTGCACAAGGTCCGACTCTGTGTAGAGACAATGCGTTCAGTGCGGCCTCGATGGTGTCCTTCGTTGTGCGAGCAGGAAGGTCAGAGTGAAGTTTGCACTTCAGTGTAGCACATCTCAGCTTTAAGGACAGCAGCTGTGCTTTATTTGTCTTAAATCCTGTGTTCTGCACAGGTGTGTTTCATATCAATATAAAAAAATTGATTGATTGATTGATCACAGCCGCCACAACAACAGAAATTCAAAGTGTGCAAAGTGCTCAAGACTTAGACTGGATCACTCAAAGGAGTCAAATTGACAGTTAGATCACGACCGAGAACAAATCAGGTTGCAGTGTCTGATAATCTCCAGAATCATACTCTCAGGATCAGATTCATTATTAGAAGGTATTACAGCTTTTTCAGCACAGAACATGAGAGAATGTGATTCAACACTGTTTAATTACAAAGTTACACAACATGCCCATGAGAAAACTCAGTTTATTCAGAAAAATTGTACATTGTAACTTCAGATGTTTTATCTAAGAATGAAATTATGATGTAAATCAGCTTGTTTTCATCACTTCCAAACACATTTGTAGGCCAAAAGCAGAATTTAAAGTGAAGATCATTTTTCATTCATTGCCACGATGTTATTGTTCAACAAATGCACTGGAACGTCACTAAATAAATAAACAAATAAATTAACCTCTTCATACACTCAGTAAATCAATGATCGCATAATTTGGCATTCAGCAAATAAAACTGTTAAAAATGTTTGTTTTTTTATTCATATCATCCTGTGCAGGTTGACAGTGACGTGCATTTCCTTCCAATAACAATTTTACAGTCAAGAAAAAAGGAATTAAATACATTTTAAGGGTCTTGTTGCACTGAGATGCTGTCAGTGACTGTAGTCCACATAAAGTGCGTGTGTTGCTATATCTCTTTCTGCTGGAGTGGAAATAAATGCTGCTTTCATTTAACAGTTTGGGCAGAGTCCCACTGCGACGCATCACCGTTTGTACTAAAAAACAAAGGCAATTTGAAAACTGAAAATTCTGTTTAAGTGTGTTTCAGCACGTATAGCAAATGTGTGGCAATTGGTATTCACAGTGCCATCTACTGGATTCATCTGTATTATCATGTCATCATGGCTTCTTGATGCTGATGTCAGAATGCAGATGAAAACGGCAACTTTTTTTTTTTAATTGAAAAATAAAACTTCACAAATCACTTTAAAAAGTAATCATTTTATTCAGCATTTAAAGACAGAATAATAAATATCTTTCTTAACTGGAACATTTAATAGTAATTTTACTACATTTGAACATAAAGTTTGTATCATTTAAATATAAGGTGTATTCATAGTCCAGCTGATTGAGTTGGCACACTGCGGCCTCCATACACCTGTGGAGTCAACCAGTTTATGCAAAAGCAAAGTAAAGCAGACAGAAAATAAAATACACCTCATCTCAGGTCAACAAATAAAGGCTAAAAATGCTCAGTTAATCTCATAAGCACAGCAGCACTTGAACTGGTTTTTATGTGCTTTTCTAGAATGAGTCTTTCATTTTTTTCTTTTTGCATGACTCATGAAGTGTGACCTTGCTGCTGTAAATCTTCAGATGGCTTGTTGAACCTTCATATAAAATAAAAGTGTGCCCACACTTCAGGCTGGTGGCAGTTTGAATTATTGTTTCAGGGTGAAGTGGACGTTTTAAATAATGTCTCAACAGGTTTGGGAGAGATTTAAACTGTTGCAACTGCACAAACTGCAGGAGGGTCAAAGGTCAACCTCTCTGCTGTATGTGGCACTGTTTAAGAAATCTGTCATGAAGGCTGCATTAATGTTGTCGTGGACCTATTAAATGACAAGTTCACATTTTTACAACCTTAATCATGTTAAAACATCTTCAGAAATCAAGCCTCTGCTCTCACCTTTGGGAAGTGCTTCGTTGGGGAGAAATACTTTTCTGAAAAATGAATTTTTGAATGAATGAATGACAGTGAATGGAGCAATGATACCAGAGTTAAAAAATCCACTCTACATTAAAAAAAGCATTGAAATAAGGTATATACACGTACATACCAGTGTGGGCGCAGTTCCACTAATCCACTAACCACTATTAGCAGAGCTAGCTTTTTCTTTAGCAGATTAGCTTTTCAGCTAACTTTGAGAACAGTCACTGGACTAATTAGCTTCCACTAAATTTAGTTCCGGTAACTTCAGTCCACTAACTTTTTTTTTTTTTTTTTGCTGGGTAAAGTGAGTAAAGTTTAACGGTCAAAAACATTTGTAAACCCTAAAATCAAACATGTTAGTTCCTGTCTGTGTCTACAACGGTCAGCTGGCGTTCTGGCGAGATGAGCTCCCGTAGCATAAATCGACAGTTAGTTTGTCTGCTTTAAAGACAGCGTGTACATGCAAATCTTTACTTTTTTAAAGTGAAAAGACACTTATTGCTGTATTTTGATGTAAAGACAAAACTTGCGTGGGTTTTCTTCAGTGGGGAAGCTCAGCGCAAAGGTGTAGAGGTGTAGATTTTACCAGTCACACTGAACGCAACACAAGTGAACTGTTCCTGTATTTATAAATATAATACGAGCCTTGGGGTAACTGTTTGTTGTTATTTGGCGCTATATAAATAAAATTGATTGATTGATTGATTGAATACAAGCGAAGCGATGTGCAGCAGCACGAAGCTCGCTCATGGTACAGGGCATCCTAAACAGGAAGTGTCGATTTTCAAATCCACAGTAAAACAGGAAATGTTCAAATGTCAAACACTTCCTGGATCGACACTTCCTGGATTGACAGACGAGATCCCATGGAATCTCGTGGGAACTCATTGGCAAGCTCACACTCAAACAGGAAGTGCCAATTTATCAGTCACAGTGAAACAGGAAATGTGAAATGTTGAACACTTCCTGGCATGGGTGTAGCTAGAGCAGAGGCCGGGGTTTCAATGGACTCCCCTGAAATCTGATTGGACACGGATGATTGACATGTCACGGCACCACATGTCTTGAAATGAGTGAGTCACATTGACTGCTAGGTCCTCCTGTCCAGTAGTTGGTGCTGTGTACCACAAAAAGTTCTAATCCACCTTAGTAGAAGAAGAAAAATCTTTGCTTCAGATTTGAACTGAACACGTATTTTGAACTATGGACTTCTAATGACATCAAACTTATATTGGTGAGTAAACGACCGTATTTTATGCCAGAAATGAGGTCCAGGTTGTTAAAAGCAGCATTTCTCCTTTAATTCGGGTTGTCTTATATACACATGTTTAAGCTAACAGACAGTAGCTGGTTTATGCTCTGTTGGCTTATTAGTGCAGCAGATAACTGAAATAATCCTTGAAATGGTGATACAAGCATCAAATTCAGCACAAATACAGATGGAGCAAACTTAATGGAGCAACTTTACTTTTGACCCCTGTACAAACTGAAACTGACCATTGTCACCATTCTTGCTGCTTTTACCTCATACCTCCATAACATTCAGTCAGAGATTGTCCAAACTATACCATTTGGAATCTTTATGATCAGGGCAAATAATGTGGTGTAGTTTTCTATATGAGTGGAGCTTCTTTTAATTTTGACCCCTGTGTAATTGTTCAATTGACCCCTACCTGACTGCCTATTGAAAATTCAAGTGGCCAATCAGTTTTTTTTTGTTTTTTTTAAATGAGTTCATGTCTATGGATTATTTGTGCTGAATGTGATGTTTGTATCACCATTTGCAGGATTCCACTCTAAATATTCTCTTATCTGCTGAACTATATATAAAAAGTAAGATGCTGCTTCTCAGTGTTTCTCAATTGCCCTCAAAAGTATTGGAACACTTGCTGTTGATATGCTGTTGATCCTGCACGCCTCTTCAGATGCTTGGGATGTGCGTGTCTTCATTGCATTATCTGTACACTTGGTATTTCACACCATTTAATTAGTTTATTCCATTTCATATACTTTTTTTTCTAAAATTATCTTCCTTAACTCAAACTGAAAGCAAATCTCTACAACGTGACATAAATGAATTAAAATCTAAACTCCATCTTCCTGATGAAGTGGAGCAGAGGAGGATTTCTTCAAAAGAAGACCTGAAAGTTCAGCTACATTTGAGTTGAAAGACTAGATTTGTTGTATGGCTGGGGGGCCTGGCTGCCTTTTTGTTTCTGTCTTTTGTTTTTCCTTCCAGGTGGCTTGCATTTGGAACTGAGTGGCTGTGTTGCTGAGTTTATCAGGACCTCACCCTGATCACCTGAGGCTGATCACCTGCGGCTCATCAGGACTCACAGCTGTGGTGCATCTGCATGGATTGGAACATGGTGGCATTTAAGACTGGAGTGCACAGTGTGTATTTGCCAGAGACTCGACCTTGTGACCAGACGGGTGAGATCGTCGTCTCGGAGCCATCTCATCATCAGTGGATGCAGAGAACGTCCAGGTTTGATGCACGTCTGTGAAAGAGGAGGGGGGGAGGTCTCACGCTCGTCAGCACACTTCCTGAGGTACGTTAGATTTTGTGACTAACATTTATACAGTCAGTAAATGTGGTGTCCCTCACACCTTTTATATTGAGCTGTATGTTAGTCATGTATCGACTCCACTGCAGTGGAGTTTTGTGAACTGGATGTTCCATGCCTGCAGGTTGGGAAGTTGATTAGTAATCAAGCCAGGAAGTGTTTGCTTGTTTGTACACCTTTAAGTGTTCTCTCTGTGTGTAGAGTGTGGACTCACATAATGGTTCCTTCTTTCACAGACTCGGTTTGTTGCGGCCACCTGGGGGGTGTCGGCGGGGCCCTTGAGTCCGAACAGCTTCTGGCTCCGGACCGTTAGCGCTGCTGGGAGCGCACCACGCCAGACCGCACTTTGTTTTTTATGTGTCACTGTTATGTATTAAATTCAGTTAGCCTTTGTACCGTGCTCTGCTTATTTCATACTGGGTCCTTCAAACGCTGGTCGGTTCTCCGAGCTGCGTCCGACACATAACAAGATTTGATGTTTTGGTGAAAGAAACTTTTGTTTTGTTTTTTCATAATTGATGTAAATAAAGTCCAAGACATATTCAGTAACTTGGAAATGTTCATGTTTCCATCCCCTGACTTGTCTAAAGAAAACTGTCAATAAAACTGATTATTATTTACAGGTTTTATCAAGTTTTAGAGATTTGCTTTCAGTTTGAGTTTGAGGAAGATCATTTTAGAATTTTTTATCCTTTTTTTTTTTTTTGTATTTCTTGTATTTAAAATGACATTCCAATTCTAAGGTGGAGCTCTACTAGCGTTTACTAAGGTACACCTAAATATCTACAATCCCTGGCAATAATTATGGAATCACCGGCCTCGGAGGATGTTCATTCAGTTGTTTAATTTTGTACAAAAAAAGCAGATCACAGACATGACACAAAACTAAAGTCATTTCAAATGGCAACTTTCTGGCTTTAAGAAACACGATAAGAAATCAGGAAAAAAAATATAGTGGCAATCAGTAACGGTTACTTTTTTAGACCAAGCAGAGGAAAAAAATATGGACTCATTCAATTCTGAGGAAAAAATTATGGAATCACCCTATAAATTTTCATCCCCAAAACTAACACCTGCATCAAATCAGATCTGCTCATTAGTCTGCATCTAAAAGGAGTGATCACCACCTTGGAGAGCTGTTGCACCAAGTGGACTGACATGAATCATGGCTCCAACATGAGAGATGTCAGTTGAAACAAAGGAGAGGATTATCAAACTCTTAAAAAAGAGGGTAAATCATCACACAATGTTGCAAAAGATGTTGGTTGTTCACAGTCAGCTGTGTCTAAACTCTGGACCAAATACAAACAACTGGGAAGGTGTTAAAGGCAAACATACTGGTAGACCAAGGAAGACATCAAAGCGTCAAGACAGAAAACGTAAAGCAATATGTCTCAAAAATCGAAAAATGTACAACAAAACAAATGAGGAACGAATGGGAGGAAACTGGAGCCAACGTCTGTGACCGAACTGTAAGAAACCGCCTAAAGGAAATGGGATTTACATACAGAAAAGCTAAAGGAAAGCCATCATTAACACCTAAACAGAAAAAAACAAGGTTACAATGGGCTAAGGAAAAGCAATCGTGGACTGTGGATGACTGGATGAAAGTTCATATTCAGTGATGAATCTGGAAATCTGCATTGGGCAAGGTGATGATGCTGGAACTTTTGTTTGGTGCCGTTCCATGAGATTATAAAGATGACTGCCTGAAGAGAACATGTAAATTTCCACAGTCATTGATGATATGGGGCTGCATGTCAGGTAAAGGCACTGGGGAGATGGCTGTCATTACATCATCAATAAATGCACAAGTTTACGTTGATATTTTGGACACTTTTCTTATCCCATCAATTGAAAGGATGTTTGGGGATGATGAAATCATTTTTCAAGATGATAATGCATCTTCAATCAATCAATCAATTTTATTTATATAGCGCCAAATCACAACAAACAGTTGCCCCAAGGCGCTTTATATTGTAAGGCAAGGCCATACAATAATTATGTAAAAACCCCAACGGTCAAAACGACCCCCTGTGAGCAAGCACTTGGCGACAGTGGGAAGGAAAAACTCCCTTTTAACAGGAAGAAACCTCCAGCAGAACCAGGCTCAGGGTATCTTGCCATAGAGCAAAAACTGTGAAAACATTCCTTGCAAAAAGACACATGGAGTCAATGTCATGGCCTGCAAATAGTCCGGATCTTAATCCAATTGAAAATCTTTGGTGGAAGTTGAAGAAAATGGTCCATGACAAGGCTCCAACCTGCAAAGCTGATCTGGCAACAGCAATCAGAGAAAGTTGGAGCCAGATTGATGAAGAGTACTGTTTGTCACTCATTAAGTCCATGCCTCAGAGACTGCAAGCTGTTATAAAAGCCAGAGGTGGTGCAACAAAATACTAGTGATGTGTTGGAGCGTTCTTTTGTTTTTCATGATTCCATCATTTTTTCCTCAGAATTGAGTGAGTCCATATTTTTTTCCCTCTGCTTGGTCTAAAAAGTAACCGTTACTGACTGCCACAATTTTTTTTTTTTTCCTGATTTCTTATAGTGTTTCTTAAAGCCAGAAAGTTGCCATTTGAAATGACTTTAGTTTTGTGTCATGTCTGTGATCTGCTTTTTTTTCTACAAAATTAAACAACTTATTGCCAGGGGTTGTATTTTAAAAAGAGAGAGAGAGAGGGAGAGAGTCGAGCCACTTAGGTGCCTGGTCTTGAGAACCAGGGAAGCTTTTTTATCCCATAGGAACTCTCCCTACCCACCTAAGTGGCTCAAGAATATGGGCAGCATGTAAATAAGTGACATTTACATGACAATTTATATGACAATATTGAGATACAATAATTTGGCCATATTGTACAGCCCTACTGTCAACTGGCTGAAAACTTTAAATATTAATTTACATCTAAAAAGTAAGTCCCTTCAGCTGCTCCCTTGTTTGCACTCTGGGTCGCCACAGCAAATCCAAGGTGGATCTGCATGTTGAATTGGCACAGGTTTTACGCCGGATGCCCTTCCTGACGCAACTCCACATTACAAGGAGAAATGTGGCAGGGGTGGGATTTGAACACGGAACCTTCTGAACTGAAACCAAGCACATTAACCACTTGGCCACCACCACCACCACCACCCCTGTATGAATATTAATTTACAACTACATTAAAAAGTGGCAGGGAATTAAGAGGGCTGTAATTAGGGGGGTCAGCTGAAAGGCAAAAAAAGAAAAATGCTTATAAAGGTGGGGAGTATGGGGGGCAGAGACCCTCCAGAAGCTGAAAGGCAAAATAAGGAAAGTGCTTTAAAAGGTGGGGGGTCTGAGGGAGCAGAGCCCCAGGGTGGGGGCGGAGCCACCCCAGAAGCTGAAAGGTTTTAGCCGTGCTAATGCTCCCCTGAAGCATTTACTCAAAATAAAGTCTGAAGGACCTTAATGACGTGGTGAGATGCTGACGAGCTTCAGTCGTTCATGTCCACAACATATACATATTACAGAGGTAAACTGTGACTATTAATATTGCGATTTGTTGCTTTTTATAAAGACAATGACCATGTTTGGGATTTTATTTTGTTATTTATTTATTTCTCCTGCATTTGTTTTGTGTTTGTGAATGCAGTTCTGTCAATGGTTTTTAAATACGTAACATAGAGATCAACTGTGACTACTAATACTGCAATTTTCTGCATTTGATAAAGATGATGACTGTTTCATTTTATATTTATTTATTTTTTGTGCATTCGTTTTGTGTTTGTGATCCTGAATTTACCCAGCAGCCCCTGTGGAGCTTGAACTCAAAACTGGTTTATCAGTAGCCAACAGACGTGGCAGCGACCAAGTCAATACTAAAAATTAGCAGTTAGCCGTAACTTCCACTAAATTTTTTAGCATTTTAACCTTATAAAATTTAACTTTTCAGTTAGCAGATTAATGGTTACTGAAGCTAACTTTTCAGTTAGCACATAAGCAGTTTAGAAAATGAATGTTTTATTAGCCCTCCATCTATTCTACAGGTGAACTCTGGTCAGTTTCATTATCATGGATGTGGCACATGATAAATACTAAAATATAGCAACATCACACTCAATATATTGGTAGGTTTTGGCAAAAGCCTGTACCTGGTTTCCAGGTTTAATCGGTGGATCCCTTGACTCGATTCCCTGTTGCACAGGAAGACCACTAGAACATGACAGGGGTTTCGAACACTAAGTTGGTCCTGCTGTGTTTGTGTGTGTGTGTGTGTGTGTGGGGGGGGGGGGGGGGGTCATTTAAAGTGCTTAGAGTGTCTGCTTCAGATTAAAAAATGAAAAGCATTTACCTTGTAAAATGCACTCATTCGCCCACCTATCTATCTGTTGTGTTCAGTGAAGAGGCCGGTGGGTGAATGAGTTTGTCCCCTCCACACGAACCCAATAACACAGGACTAATACATGACGTCATCTTGTAATTCTTCAAAAAGATCATATAACGAGTACAAACTGATTAACTGTGATGCAATAGATCAGTACAAAAAGCATGTTTAAGAATGGTATAATATAGCAAAATCTTGTCAACCACCCAGCAGGCATATCTGTACTATCACACACTTGATAGGAAAATAAGAGCAAATGTGCTTGAAATTACACTGAACTGAGCCTGGTTGTGGGCAGCACAGTGGATTAGTGGTGAGCACTGTTGCCTCACAGTGAGAAGGTCATGGGTTCAATTCCCGTGGCCTTTCTGTGTGGAGTTTGCATGTTCTCTCCGTGTTTGTGTGGGTTTCCTCTGGGTGCTCCGGTTTCCTCCCACATCCAAAGACATGTGGGTTAGGTGGATTGGAGTCTTTAAATTATCCGTAGGTGTGTGTGTGGGTGTGTCTGTGTTTGTTTGTCTGTTTGTGGCCCTGCAACAGACTGGTGTCCTGTCCTGGGTGTACCCCGCCTCGCGCTCTATGACTGCTGGGATAGGCTCCAGCCCCCCGCGACCCTTAATTGGACTAAGCGGTAGAAGGTGAATGAATGAATGAGCCTGGTTGTCAGTATATACAGTACTGTGCAAAAGCTTTAGGCATCCCAGAGTTTTAAAAGCAGTGTTTGATATCCCCCCCCCCCCCCCCCCCCCACACACACACACCCTTTTTATTGGCATGTTAATGCAAAATCAGTTCCAACAAAAGTGAATCTGTCAGCTATATTTTCATTTCATGATAATAATAATAATGATAATAATTTCTTTGTACATGTACTGTCCAGTAGAATACCTCACAAACACAGCTGCCAAAGATCATGCAATATTTAAATGATTATAAAACACAATTACTCATATTTTAAGTCCTGTTTTTCTTAAAAGCAGTTTTTCAGGTCCTGCGACTTATACTCTGGTGAAACTTATATACCAAAAATCACACGTAAATAGAACCCAGTGTTCACATCAATTATCAGCAAAGTTGAAATTCATAATATGTATCATGTTTTCATAAACGTAATGCTTTTGTGATGCATTAAATGCGCCTTAAACATTTGCACAGTACTGTATATATATTCTTTTATTTCCTAAGTTGGGTCTGGTGGCCAGTGAGGCCACTGCTGCTTATGTTATCCGTGTAAGAACGTGTTAATAACTACAGTACACAGTTTTAATGTTCAGTGAAAACTTGGTTTGAGTTCATCTGGAGCTCTGCCACATGTGCGTTATTAATGCCCCTGTTTCCTTTCAGAATGTTTTACTAAAACATGATTTATCCCATAAAACACAATTGTTAACATTGATTGTTTTTATATGATGAAAGTTGTAAAAAAAAAGTGAACTTGTGCTTTAAAGTGTAGGTTTGATGAACGTTTAATGCTACATGTCTTTTATCCTTCCACTTTGCTCCGACAGCCCCGTCACTCTATGTCACAGTCCTCACACCTGTGTGCTTTCTTTTCTTCATATTTTAGGCCAAACCAATTGACTGCTACCTTTGTGCTCTTTAAAAAAATCTCCTCCATCTTGTGATTGTATATTTTGCATTAAATCTTGCATCTCCTCGTCATCACCACCAAGTTGCACATTACAGGGAAACGCTGGGATTTTACAACCTGGGCTCCATTTTTAGATCTTTTGAAGACCCCTTTGCAGAAGTTTTCACTCTGAATAAAAATAAAACAAAACAGTACTGATTTCAAATCTGAGCACCACCACAGACTAACCAGCTAAAAGTGCTCAGAGTAACCTACTTCTTGGCACCACTGAACAGCTGAAAATCTCATTGGAAGTGCCTGGTAGCAAGGAGAGTGTTTCTATGGATGTTAACGTGTGTCAAAATGGCTGGTGTGATGCGCAGATGGCTAGCAATGCTGTTCACTCACAGCGCTGTGAAAGGGGCAGTTGAGTGGGTAAGTCTGCCCTTGCCAGTACATAGCCTCTCCATCAGCAAGCCCTATGTAGTGCCTATGTAGTGAGGACATAACCTGCTGCTATTGGAACCAAACCCCCAGCTATGGGTTAAATAGCTCCACTGCCTTGGTGGGTCTCTCGGGAGAGAGCAAGGCTAAGGGAGTAACCCCCAACAGAAAATCTGGAATGGAGCCCCTAAGGCGGCTGACATTGGGAACCCACGTCTCATGGCAACTCCCGCAGCCAAGCTGATACCAAAAGTATTGCCCTGCATTCCTTTGGACCACATCAGTAAGGCCGAGAGGAGAAATTGACCACTGGGCATCCCAGGATCTCCATACACTCTGCCCAGGCCTGCGCCCTGGCAAGGTCACTCCAGTGCCACTGCCTCAGCGGCAAGACCAACACAGGGGACAGCAGTTACAAGTTATAAGTCCATAGCTGATTGGCGCAAGCTCGGACACTACGGGCTGTCTCAGACGGTGGGAGCGATCTTCACGTCCCACTGGTCAGCCATCACCCGCCCCAAGCTGGGCAGCCCCCAGCCAGTAAGGTGCTGACCCGCCACAGTCTGCCTGCTTCAATGGGTGCTTGGAGCTTAGGGCTACACCAACAAGCAGACTGAAAACCCTGCACCAGGCAAAAAACCAAAAAGGCCAGCCTTACGACTGGTAAGCTGGAATGTCAGAACCATGTCCCCTGGTCTCTCCGATGACCTACAGCAAGTTGAGGATGCCAGAAAAACAGCCATCATCGACCGGGAGCTATTGAGACTGAACGTCAACATAGCTGCCCTCAAATGGCAGCCTCATAACAGAAATACACCTTCTTCTGGTAGGGGAGAGAATCGGAAGAGAGCCTCGACTACATGGCATAGGATTTGCAGTGAGAAACTCTCTCCTGATGTCGGTAGAACCACCATCCAACAGCACAGCTCGAATCCTCCCCCTCCGCCTCTCAACATCTTCAGGTCCAGTTAACATCCTGAGCGTCTATGCTCCCACACTCTGTTCCCAACCTGAAGCAAAGGACAAGTTCTACGATGAGCTTGAGACCGCAGTCCAAGCCATATCAGCAATAGAACATCTACTCCTACTTGGGGACTTCAACACCCGTATCGGGGCTGATCACGACTCCTGGCCTCACTGCATTGGCCGCCACAGCATCGGCAAGTAAAATGAGAATGGACAGAGACTGCTAGAGCTCTGCCCCTACTATGACCTCTGTTTCACAAACAGTTTCTTCTCCACCAAGCTTCATCATCGTGTGTCATGGCGACACCCCAGGTCATGCCACTGGCATAAGCTGGACCTAGTCATCACCTGAAGGGCCTCACTGAATCATGTGCTTGTCACCAGAAGCTATCACAGTACTGACTGCGACACTGACCACTCCTTGGTCTGCAGCAAGGTGCGCCTTCAACCTAAACATATTCAATCAATCAATCAATCAATCAATCAACATTTATTTATAAAGCGCTTTACAGCACCGACTGGTGTCCAAAGTGCTTAACATTAAAAACACAAATTTACAAAATAAAACACATATAAAATAAAATTTTAAAACAACACAAAAAAAAGAACATAAAAATAACAGAACATGTCACCTCCCCACTAAGTGTTAAAAGCCAGTTTAAATAAATAAGTCTTTAACTTAGATTTAAAAAGTGCTAGGTCAGGAATAGTACGTAACTCAAGAGGTAGCTCATTCCACAGTCTGGGGCCGGCTACCGCGAAAGCATGATCACCCCAGCGTTTATATCTTGACCTTGGAACATCTAAGTAAAGCTGGCCAGACGCCCTTAATGTCCTACTGTAGGTGCGCAAAGTTAAAATTTCAGACAAGTAGGGAGGTGCAAGGCCATAAATAGCTTTAAAAACAAACATTAAAATTTTAAAATCAATTCTAAAACGAACTGGAAGCCAGTGGAGTGAGTATAGGATGGGCACAATATGCTCACGTCTAGAAGTGTTTGTCAAAAGACGAGCAGCAGCATTCTGCACCAACTGGAGACGCACAAGAGACGACTGATTAATGCCCGCATAAAGTGCATTACAATAATCAAGTCTGGAGCTGGTGAAAGCATGAATGGCCGTCTCAAGATCACGTCTACTGAGAAAGTGCTTTATTTTAGCCAAAAGGCAAAGTTGGAAAAAACTAGCTTTGACAACAGAATTTATCTGTTGATCGAACCTCAAACAGCTGTCAAATATCACTCCCAAATTCTTGACAGCTGGTTTTACATAGTTAGCCAAAGCACCTAAATTTGGTGTTACCACATTTGGTATGCCAGTGCGCTCAAACACCATGATCTCAGTTTTACCATCATTCAGGTAAAGGAAGTTTTGGGACAGCCACTGCTTTACATCACGAATACAATTAAATAATGATGACAAAGCATCACTCCCATTAGTCCTCACAGGCAGATAGATTTGCAGATCATCTGCATAACAATGAAAGGACAAATTGTGCTGGGTTATAATTGACCCCAATGGCAGAATGTACAAAGAAAATAGAATCGGCCCAAGGACAGATCCCTGCGGCACTCCACAGCACAGAGGAGCAGTTGATGAGGAAAGGTCCTCAATCATGACAGAAAAGCTCCTTTCAGCCAAATATGATCTAAACCACTCAAGTGCAGTACCATGAATGCCAATAAAATGTTCCAACCGGGAAACAAGTACTGTGTGATCCACAGTATCAAAGGCTGCTGTGAGGTCCAACAGAACCAGCACAGCAGGATTCCCTGCATCCACCGACAGAGTAATATCATTATGAACTTTTAAAAGTGCTGACTCAGTGCTGTGTCGCAATCTAAACCCAGACTGGAATTTTTCAAGGATGAGATTGTCTTCTAAAAATGATTGTAACTGTAAAAAGACAACCTTTTCTAAAACCTTAGATAGAAATGGCAGATGAGACACAGGTCTAAAATTGGATAAAACTGATGAGTCCAGGTGAGGTTTTTTAAGAAGAGGTCGAACCACAGCATGTTTAAAAGCAGCTGGAACAGACCCTGATCTAACACAAGCATTGATAAAAGTTAGGAGACCTGCCCCAACAGTATTAAAAACCTCCTTCAGCACCTTAGCTGGAACAACATCAAAAGGACAACTTGTAGATTTTATGTGTTTTACAACATCAGCGAGAGATGCAAAAGAAATGGGCTCAAACTGTATTCATCGCTCAAAGCAGAAAGGACACCCACGGATCAACACAGCCATGACATCGGCCCCAGACCTACGTGCACGCTTTGCCAACGCCATCAATGAAGCCCTAACGAACTGCCTGACGGACAGTGCCGAAGTGAGGTGGAACCGCATTCAAGACGCCACCTACCAAGCCGCCATGGACTCCTTTGGCAAGAAAGTGAGGCATAACCCAGACTGGCTTGAAGCAGGAATTGCCGAAATGGAACCAGCAATCACAGCAAAGCGAACCGCCCAACTCAACTATAAAAGCATTCCCTCTGAGAAGACTCTGGCTGCCTACAGGAAGGCCAGAAGTGATGCCCAGCGGACTGCTCGGAAATGCGCCAACGACCATTGGCTGAGACTCTGTCGAAGCATCCAGCTTTCTGCTGACCATGGAGACATTCACTCCATGTATGCAGGCATGAAAAAAGCCTTTGGCCCCAGCACCATCAAGATCGCTTCCCTTAAGTTGGCCACAGGTGAAGTCATCAGACCGTAGCAAGCAGATGGAGAGATGGGCCGAGCATTACAAGGATCTGTAGTCTAGAGAGAACACCATCACTGACACAGTAGTTGAGAACACCACTCCCTTGCCTGTCATGGAGGAGCTTGATGCTCCACCCTCTGTTGAGGAACTACAAAACGCCATCGACTCCCTTGCCTGTGGCAAAGCACCAGGAAGTGATGGCATCCCCTCAGAGATCATCAAGGCTGGCAAAGACAACTCTCTCTTACAACACCTCCATGAACTCCTGCTACAGTGCTGGGAAGACGAGTGCCCCAAGAAATGCGAGACGTAAATATCATCACGCTGTATAAGAATAAAGGTGACCATAACGATTGCAACAATTATTGCGGAATCTCCCTGCTCAGCACTGTTGGCAAGGCCTTTGCATGAGTTGCCCTGAATTGCCTACAGTCTCTCGCCAAAAGGGCACAGTGTGGCTTCAGAGCTGGAAGATCAACAGTCGACCTGGTGTTCTCACTTCGACAACTCCAGGAGAAGTGCCGTTAAGCAACGCCGACCCCTGTACATCGCCTTCATCGATCTGACAAAGGCGTACGACCTTGTCAGCAGACAAGGTCTCTTCACCTTACTCCAGGGGATTGGCTGCCTTCCCAAGCTACTGAAAATGATCACGTCCTTCCTTGAGGAGATGAAAGATACTGTCCAGTATGATGGCTCATCCTCGGAACCTATCCCAATCAAGAGTGGGGTGAAACAGGGCTGCGTGCTTGCACCAACAATCTTCGGCATCTTCTTCTCGCTGCTGCTGAGACACGCCTTCAACCAGACTGAAGATGGAGTCTTCATTCACACAAGATGTGATGGCAACCTCTTCAACCTGGCCCGGCTCTGTGCAAAGACCAAGGTGAGGAAAGTTCTCATCAGAGAGCTGCTGTACGCAAATGATACTGCCCTCACCACACATACAGAGGAAGCCTTACAACGGCTTATCAACAGCTTTGGTTCTGCCTGCACCAAGTTTGGTCTCACCATAAGCATCAAGAAAACCAACATTATTGGTCAAGATGTCAGTAACGCCCCCCCACCCCACCCCAGCCCCGCATAACCATCGGTGACCATACCCTTGAAGTGGTTGAGAACTTCACTTACCTGGGCTCTACCATCTCTAGTAACCTCTCCCTTGACACCGAGCTCAACGTAAGGATTGGCAAAGCATCATCAGCAATGGCTCGCCTGGCAAAGAGAGTGTGGGACAACTCCATGCTGACTACCAACACCAAGATGAAAGTGTAGCAGGCCTGTGTGCTGACCACTCTTCTCTATGGCAGCAAAACATGGACCCTGTATTCCCATCAAGAACGCAGGCTGAACGCCTTCCATCTGCGCTGCCTCAGACGACTCCTGGGCATCACCTGGCAGGACCATGTACCAAACATCGAAGTACTGGCTCGGGCAGGAGCACCAAGCATGTTTGCCCTACTTAGCCAAAGATGGCTACGCTGGCTAGGTCATGTTGTCCGCATGGACGATGGCTGTATCCCCAAAGATATGCTGTATGGCGAGCTAGCCACTCGCTCCAGACCCACAGGACGGCCTGCACTATGCTACAAGGATGTCTGTAAGTGTGACCTCAGAGCGAGCAACATCAACCCAACAGACCTGGAAACATCAGCAGCAAACCGTGACAGCTGGCAGCTTACCACCAAGAGTGGCATCCAGCTGGCAGAAGTGAGGAGGGAGGAGCATTGGGAAGAAAGGAGACTCCAACAATGACAGCGAGCAGAGTCAGCACCCACAGAAACAGGAAATTATACCTGCAGCGCCTGCAACAGAGTCTGCCGATCCAGGACCGGGCTCTTCATTCATAGCAGGTGCTGCAATCCAACTACTGACTGACCCACGGCGCAGCTCCATTGTCTCCCGAGATAGACGGATGCCAGAGAGGTAACATGAACATTTACCTCACTAAATGTGCATCAGTTTTTAAAAGGACAGATTGTACAGTTAGCTGCTTACCTTAGCCTAGCCATCCTCACCTGGCACTGCCGATGAGGAGCTGTTCTATCCTGACTAGTAATCACTCAGTGGAAAGCAGCACCAGGGGAGGATAGCTAGGAGGCTAAGGTAAGGGGCTAAATGTGTAATTGGGCATTTTTAAGTTTCTTTACATTGGGTGATGCAGGCATGATCCATAGGGATCATCACCATGCTGTTGGACACCTCTAATGACACTTTCTTCTGTTCACTGGTGGCCAGAAGGGGAACAACCCACTAGTATGCAGGTTCACTAGTCCGAAGGTTCACTAGCTCGAAGGTTCAGGTCAATAAATGAATATATTTTAATGCCAAGTTTCAGTAGGCCGCACTAGTAGCTGTCTACTTACATGTGATTTTGTTTGTTTTTGGTTTGTTTGTTTCAATTAAAAAGACATTTCTTTCATCTGTGATGTGAGAGTGAATGTTACTTTAATAAAGAAAAAAATCACATCACTTTGTAACTTTGCTGTTTATAAAGATACATCATACAATGTAAATGTCATACACAATATTTCGTAATTAAGACTTTGGCATTTAATTCAAATGGCAATTTTCCAACCTTCACAGGTGACTGTGAACTGCGATGTCTGGCTTAATTTGGACTAAATACACACACAGTCTAATGAACCTTTGGACTAGTGAACCTTCAGACTAGTGAACCCTTCCCAACAAGAAGCAGTTTATTGTGACTGTTTTCAGCTTACATAATTAGCTTGTTGGCCAATGATGGTGTTTGATTTCTAAATCAATAATGCTGATTAATTTTGTTGCTCTACCATCTGTACCAAAAACCCAAAAATATAGCACAGGTTGAAAAATGTCAAACTTCCCCTTTAATAGCATCTACTTGCTGTAGACATGAACTTTTATGTCAAAAGTATTATTTCCAAATTATCTCCAACAATCAACAGTCTGTTACACTGATGTTTATATTTGAGTAAATGCAAACACCAGAATTACAGCTGACATGTTATCAGATCTGAAGGTCTGATTTTATCATCGATTCATCAGTTGTCCGAGCGATAACGGTTCACTTTGCTGACGTCACTCAATGAACTCAACCCTGTACACACCGAAAGGGCGTAGCTGTAAAAGAAAAATCACCCACACTAAACATATTCCAGCATGTTGAAGATTGAATTATACTATTGGATGCTGTCTGAGTGACAGGAACACATATTTAGCGACAAAGAACATTTAAATTATTTTTTTAATAATTTTGAATGCTTATATCTTCTCCGTTTGTTGGTCCATGTCTGTTTTGTTTTTTTTAATCCATCTGTTCCAAATATACAGCCACAACACATTACGGAAAAGTCAGTAAGCTTACAACTTCTTTTTTTCTTTGTTGTTGCTTTTTTTTTTTTTTTTTTTTTTTTTTTACAGAGGGAACACAAGAAAGCCAGAAAATGTAGAGTACTGCCATCCACCAACCAGGTTTCCCTTCTCCAGCTTTAGATAGACTTTGTCCTCTTTTTCCAGATAAAGCAGAACTCCATTGGTGGCCGCCTCACGTGTAACGTCTTTGTCACCCGCAAAGGCAGAGATGACCGGTTTCCCGTTCAACATCAAGTTCACCTGTGCAACCCAACAGGAATCACAATTAGCAAGGGACTGTACTGTTTTGTACAACAAATCCCTCTAAAGGCTGTTTTGTTTGAGTCCATGAACATGTTATCTGCAGAAATGGCTTAGATAAAGCAGAACCACATCATCACAGAACTGCTGGGAGAAATCAAACAGCTAAAGTGACAAAATACTGAATATGAACAGAAAATTTGGAAAATCGAGTGTCCGATTTGCAGCAGTACTCAAGAATGAACAGAATCTCATCATCAACATCATCATCTCTGGATTAAAAATCAAACTGAGGTCCTTTTCACAGGCGGTAAGGGGAGTTACTGCGGAGGACGGTGGTCATGAGGAAACCACGGAGGAACAGGTGACTGCATTCCTCCATAGTAAACATATCGACATTAACAACAAAAATATCGAAGCATGTCACACTTTGCCGACCCGGAACAAGATGTCCACTCCAGTAATCAACGTTCGCTTTGCAAATAGAAGGCACAAGGTTGAACTACACTCAACAAAAATATAAACGCAACACTTTTGGTTTTGCTCCCATTTTGTATGAGATGAACTCAAAGATCTAAAATTTTTTCCACATACACAATATCACCATTTCCCTCAAATATTGTTCACAAACCAGTCTAAATCTGTGATAGTGAGCACTTCTCCTTTGCCGAGATAATCCATCCCACCTCACAGGTGTGCCTTAGACTGCCCACAATAAAAGGCCACTCTGAAAGGTGCAGTTTTATCACACAGCACAATGCCACAGATGTCGCAAGATTTGAAGGAGCGTGCAATTGGCATGCTGACAGCAGGAATGTCAACCAGAGCTGTTGCTCGTGTATTGAATGTTCATTTCTCTACCATAAACTGTCTCCAAAGGCATTTCAGAGAATTTGGCAGTTCATCCAACCAGCCTCACAACCGCAGACCATGTGTAACCACACCAGCCCAGGACCTCCACATCCAGCATGTTCACCTCCAAGATCGTCTGAGACCAGCCACTCGGACAGCTGCTGAAACAATCGGTTTGCATAACCAAAGAATTTCTGCACAAACTGTCAGAAACCGTCTCAGGGAAGCTCATCTGCATGCTCGTCGTCCTCATCGGGGTCTCGACCTGACTCCAGTTCGTCGTCGTAACCGACTTGAGTGGGCAAATGCTCACATTCGCTGGCATTTGGCACGTTGGAGAGGTGTTCTCTTCACGGATGATGCGAAGATGTGTTGCACCGCATGAGGCAGATGGTGGTCACACCAGATACTGACTGGTATCCCCCCCCAATAAAACAAAACTGCACCTTTCAGAGTGGCCTTTTATTGTGGGCAGTCTAAGACACACCTGTGCACTAATCATGGTGTCTAATCAGCATCTTGATATGGCACACCTGTGAGGTGGGATGGATTATCTCAGCAAAGGAGAAGTGCTCACTATCACAGATTTAGACTGGTTTGCGAACAATATTTGAGGGAAATGGTGATATTGTGTATGTGGAAAAAGTTTTAGATCTTTGAGTTCATCTCATACAAAATGGGAGCAAAACCAAAAGTGTTGCGTTTATATTTTTGTTGAGTATACTTAGACAGGGAAGGAAGTTGAAAGGCACAAACATTTATATCAATGAACATCTTACTAAAAATAACACAGACATCACCAGGAAAGCAAGGCTGCTTAAAAAACAGGGCAAACTAAATTCAGTCTGGGTCACAAACTGTAGGGTTTTTATCAAACCGAAGGATGCTCCTGAAAATGTCAGAGGACTGTGCATCAGGAACATGAGTCAGTTGGAACACTTTGAATAAGGATGTTTCTTGATTTGTTAAGGGACTAATTTTGAGAGACTCTACACCATATTTAGGTTTACACCGGGAAGTTAATTTTGCTGTATTGCTTTTTTCAGACTGTGGATTACGTTTCCTTAAATATGACAACCGAGTTATCGCAACTTACTCCTGCACAGGAGTTCAATTTAAAACATTTTGAAGACACCAAATATAGATTTCATATCGAAAATAATATTGATCCTGATTGGGTTTTTTTTCGTGAAAATATTACTCATAACTGTAAATACTTATTATTCTTTGACAAATGGGATTTTCTCCATTATATGCTTTAATAGTAGAAGTCTTCTCACAAACTATTCAAAAATTCAGGACTGCTTAAATATATCTAATAAATGTTTTTCTATTATTGCAATTACTGAGACTTGGTTGAGAGAGGAGTTGGTTGACTCTGTCCAGCTTGAGGGATATGACTTGTTGTTTTGTTTATTTTTATTTTTTATTTTTTTTGGCCACAGATAGGATAAAACATGGGGTGGTGGTATAGCACTTTATGTACAAATTATCAAAGTGAAATTATCCAAAACATGTCATTTTTTTGGAAAATGTTATGGAATGTATCACAGTGGAAATTAAATGTGAAAAATCAAAAACATAATTACGAGGTCTGTTCATAAAGTATTGTACCTTTTTATTTTTTATTTTTTAAATATGGATTTGATTCATATGTTTTCACGTCAGACAAGCTTGAATCCTTGTGTGCATGCGTGAGTTTTTCCACGCCTGTTGGTGACGTCATTCACCTGTGAACACGCCTTGTGGAAGGAGTGGTCCCGCCCCCTCGTCGGATTTTCATTGTCTGGAAATGGCGGAATGATTTGGGGTTTTTTTCCATCAGAATTTTTTCAGAAGCTGTTAGAGACTGGCAGCTGGAAACCATTCGAAAAATTAATCTGGCTTTCGGTGGAAATTTTACGGGCTTCACAGAGAATAAGGACTGTAACTACAGCTTTAAGGATGGCCCACAATGGCGGTCGGTGCGCTGCGCTCAGAGCCGCGACGACAGGCACGAACCACCGGATCATTTCTAAAAGGATGGCTGTGTGGAGCTGGGACCGTCGTGTGCACTTTCTCTGGTTATCACAAGAGCTGGACATCAACCATTTTCCGGCAGATTTCACTTTTAACAAGAGATTTTGTCGTGGAAAGCCGCGCGGAGGCTTTGTGCGTCACAACCGATTCGCTGTTCAAGCGAGACAAAGGAACACCTCCGTTTCGGCGTGTCAGAGGACAAGTTCGGACAAGCCCAGCTCTCCACAATTTCTCTTATAACTCACTCGACTGGTAAGCATTGAAAGCCGAGATAGACATGTCCACTATTGCTTTTCTGTTTACTTTTATTGCTTTTTTATTGTTTTTGTATTGTTCATTGTTTATTGTTCTCTGTACTGTGCACTTTGAGATTTGCTTCAAATGTAAAGTGTGTTATAAATAAAATCTATTACTATTATTATTATGTTTCTGTGTAGGCTCTCAGTTGTCCAGGTGGTTTCCATAGTAGAGAAGCTTGAATCTTCGACTGGACTGGGTTGCTTGACGCGAGGACGTTTCGCCTCACATCGCAGAAGCTTCCTCAGCTAAAATTCTTGCTCTGGTGGTCTGACTTCTGTCTTGCTTGACGCGTCAAGCAATCCAGTCCAGTCGAAGATTCAAGCTTCTCTACTATTATTATTATTAATTATTTATTTCCATTATTTCCAACTTGTATGACAAACATTGCCCATTTATGCCAAGAAGTGAAATAAAATGCAGAAAACTGATAAACCTTGGGTTACAAAGGGACTTCAGAATGCATGTAAAAGAAAAAAAATTTGTACAAGCATTTTATAAAATTCAGAACAAAATAAGATGAAAGAAAATATAAGACATACAAAAACAAATTAACGAACATTATGCAATCATGTAAGAAGCAATATTACTGCAATTTATTGGAAAAAATAAAACCAACATTAAAGGCACTTGGAAAATTTTAAACGAAATCATTAAAGAAAAAAGTTGTTAAAGATTATCCATCTTCTTTTCATACAGATTCTGACAAAATCGTAAAAGAAAATAAAGTTATTGCAGATCATTTCAACAACTATTTTGTTAATGTGGGTAAAAACTTATCAAATTAAATTGTATCTTCAAAAACATGCTCTTTGGATAACAGCAAAATAATTAATACAACTCTGGACTCAATGTATATTAAAGAAACAGATGAAAATGAAATTATTAACATAGTTCAGAAGCTAAAAGGGGAAAAAATCAACTGACAGTGACAACCTTGATATGTTTTTGATAAAAATGTTATCGATTGTATTGTTAAACACTTGACATATATTTGTAATTTGTCACTGATGACTGGGAAATTTCCTTTCAAAATGAAAATGGCTAAGGTGATACCATGATTCAAATTTGGTGACAAACATGTCTTTTCAAACTACAGGTCAATCTCATTGTTACCACAGTTTTCAAAAATTCTGGGAAAGATATTTGTGAGGAGGTTGAACAATTTCATAACTAAACATTACATACAGAGTGAACAGCAGTATGGTTTTAGAAAAAATCATACTAGTTCACTGGCTTTAATTGATTTTGTTGAACAAGTTACAAATGCAATAGAGAAGAAGAAATACACTGTAGGAGTTTTCTTTGATTTGCAGAAAGCATTTGATACCATAGATCACACTTTACTATTGGACAAATTATAGAAGTACAGTATTAGAGGAGTGGCCCTTGATTGGATAGCTAGCTATTTACCTATATTAATGATATAGGTTTGGTTTCCAGAGGTGGAGGTGGAAACCAAACCTATATCATTAATATACAACAGAAACACCCACCTCCGGGAGAGCTTCTCCCAGATCCCGGGGGAGGTTGGAGACATGGAGTCCGAGTGGACCATGTTCTCCACCTCCACTGTTGATGCGGCCATTCGTAGCTGTGGTCACAAGGTCTCTGGTGCCTGTCGCAGCGGCAATCCCCGAATCCAGTGGTGGACGCCGGAAGTAAGGGATGCCGACAAGCTGAAGAAGGAGTCCTACTTATCTTTGTTGTAGGTGGGACCTCGGAGGCAGCTGACAGGTATCGGCAGGCCAAGCGTGCCGCAGCCCGTGCAGTTGCAGAGGCAAAAACTCGGGTCTGGGAGGAGTTCGGGGAGGCCATGGAGGAGGACTGTCGGTCGGCCTCAAAGAGATTCTGGCAAACCGTCCGGCGCCTCAGGAGGCAGAAGCAGCTCTCCACCAGCACTGTTTACGGTGCGGGTGGGGAGCTGTTGACCCTGACTGAGATGTTGTCGGGCAGTGGAAGGAATACTTCGAGGATCTCCTCAATCGCATCGTCACGTCTTCCAAAGAGGAAGCAGAGACTGGGGACTCAGAGGCGGACTCATCCATTACCCAGGCCGAAGTCACCGAGGTGGTTAGAAAGCTCCTTGGTGGCAAGGCTCCTGGGGTGGATGAAATCCATCCTGAGTACCTTAAGTCTGTGGATGTTGGTGGACTGTCTTGGCTGACACGCATCTGCAACATCGCGTGGCGATCGGGGACAGTGCCTCTGGATTGGCAGACCAGGCTCGTGGTCCCTCTGTTTAAGAAGGGGGACCGGAGGGTGTGTTCCAACTATAGGGGGATCACACTCCTCAGCCTCCCCGGTAAGGTCTATTCCAGAGTACTGGAGAGGATAATTCGACTGATGGTTGAACCTCGAATTCAGGAGGAGCAGTGTGGTTTTCGTCCTGGTCATGGCACACTGGACCAGCTCTACACACTCCATCGGGTGCTCAAGGGTTCATGGGAGTTTGCCCAACCAGTCCACATGTGTTTTGTGGATCTAGAGAAGGCATTCGACCGTGTCCCTCGGGGCACCCTGTGGGGGGTTCCAGGAGTACGGGGTCTGGGGTCCTTTGCTAAGGGCTATCCGGTCCCTGTACGACCGCAGCAGGAGCTTGGTTCACATTGCCGGTAGTAATTCAAACCTGTTTCCAGTGCACGTTGGTCTCCGCCAGGGCTGCCCTTTGTCACCGGTTCTGTTCATTATTTTTATGGACAGAATTTCTAGGCACAGCCAGGGTGTAGAGGAGGTCTGGTTTGGGAACCACAGAATCTCGTCTCTGCTGTTTGCGGACGATGTGGTTCTGTTGGCTTCATCAAATCAGGACCTTCAGTGTGCGCTGGGGCAGTTGCAGCCAAGTGTGAAGCGTCTGGGATGAAAATTAGCACCTCCAAATCTGAGGCCATGGTTCTTGACCGGAAAAAGGTGTTTGCCCTCTTCAGGTCGGTGGAGTGTCCTTGCCTCAAGTGGAGGAGTTTAAGTATCTCGGGGTCTTGTTCATGAGTGAGGGACGGATGGAGCTTGAGATCGATAGACAGATCGGTGCAGCATCTGCAGTGATGCGGTCGCTGTATCGGACCGTCGTGGTGAAGAGAAAGCTGAGTAGGGAGGCAAAGCTCTCGATTTACCGATCTATCTATGTTTCGATCCTCACGTATGGTCATGAGATTTGGCTCATGACCGAAAGAACAAGATCACGAGTACAAGCGGCCGAGATGAGTTTCCTCCGCAGGGTGGCTGGGCGCTGCCTTAGAGATAGGGTGAGGAGCTTGGTCACTCGGGAGGATTTCGGAGTCAAGCCGCTGCTCCTCCACATCGAAAGGAGTCAGCTGAGGTGACTCGGGCATCTCTTCCGGATGCCCCCTGGACGCCTCGCTGGAGAGGTGTTCCCGGCACGTCCCATTGAGAGGAGGCCCCGGGGAAGACCCAAGACACGCTGGAGGGACTACATCTCTCGGCTGCCTTGGGAACGCCTTGGGGTTCCCCCGGAGGAGCTGGGGGAGGTGTGTGTGGATCGGGAGGTCTGGGCGGGTTTGCTTGAGCTGCTTTCCCCGTGACCCGACTCCGGATAAAGTGGAAGAAAATGGATGGATGGATGGATGGATGGGTTTGGTTTCCAAGTCTGTGAGATGTATTTTGTTTGCTGGTGATACAACTGTGTTTGGTAGTGGGGATCATTTGGGACAGCTCCTGGACATGATGGAGAGGGAACTACGAAAATTTAAATACTGTTTGGTTCAAATAAATTATCGCTTCATTTGGGTAAAACAAAATGTATTATATTTGGAAATTAGCCCAGGAACTTAAGTAGAAACTTATCACTGAATGATGCTGAAATTGAAATAGTAACCGAAACCAAGTTTCTTGGAGTGTTTATCGATGATAAATTAAGTTGGAAAACTCATATAAATTATGTTAAATCCAAAATGTCAAAAGTCATCATGATTCTGTATAAAGCACAATACTTCCTCTCCCAGCATTCGTTGGTTACACTGTATCATTCATTGCTTGTCCCACACATGACCTACTGCATTGAAGTTTGAGGAAACATGTATAAAACAAACACACACCCAATATTTCTGTTACAAAAGAAAGCTCAAAGAGTTATAAGTAAAAAAAAAAAAAAAACATACCATGATCCAACAAACCCACTGTTTGCTTGTCTACACATTTTGAAATTTTGGGACTTGGTTGAATATATTACGATACAGACCATGTATAAAGTTAATAATAAACTCTTGCCTAAACATGTCCAGGAACTGTTTAAAATGAGGGAGTCCTGTTATCACCTGAGAGGAACATTAGTATTTGACAGCTTAAAGATTCAAGCTACTGTAAAAAGTCACTGCATCTCTTTGAAAGGTGTTAAAATCTGGAATAACTGTTCCGATAGTATTAAATGATCTGTTACTTTGGCTGGCTTGAAAAGATTTCATAAAAACAATGTCATTTATTATTATATAGTCCGATAAATTAGGTTAACTGACTTTGTTACTGTTCTTCTGTTTTATCTGTGTGTTATACTGCTGTTTGTTCTGCGGTGTGCAGATATTTTAGTTTACTGATTATCTATATTGTCTCTGCTTGTCTTTGTGGTCTTTTTTTTCTTTTTTGGTATTTGTTGTTATGAGTACATAATTGTGTATATAGCAACTGGTGAAAGGGTGAAAGTTTATAAGCTTTTGCTTCAGCCTTTCGAAATTGAGTTTTTGTTTTCTTTTGTTTTGTATTATGAGATTCTTTTGTTAAGTGTGTGTGTGTGTGTGTGTGTGTGTGTGTGTGTGTGTGTGTGTGTGTGTGTGTGTGTGTGTGTGTGTGTGTGTGTGTGTGTGTGTGTGTGCACGTGCGTGCACCAAATAAAATTTATTCATTCATTCATTCGTTTTTTTAAATTCTGTATTCCTGCACTTTCAGACACGGGTGAGTAACGCTTCCACTTTACAGTTCTGTATTCTCCCAGTGGTAATGCAGAACTGTATTAAGTATTAAGTACAAAAAAAATCTGCATTTATCACACATGTGCACACCATTCATAAACACAACAGCTGATTAATCACAAGTTCTAAACTTCATGCTTGTGCATGTTCATGGACATTTGCATTCAGAAATTAAGATTAAGCACATATGATGAGAATGTTGCTTGTGTTCCTTACTACAACCCCTGGCAAAAATTATGGAATCACCGGCCTCGGAGGATGTTCATTCAGTTGTTTAATTTTGTAGAAAACAAGCAGATGACAGACATGACACAAAACTAAAGTCATTTCAAATGGCAACTTTCTGGGTTTAAGAAACACTATAAGAAATCAGGAAAAAAAAATTGTGGCAGTCAGTAACGGTTACTTTTTTAGACCAAGCAGAGGGGAAAAAATATGGAATCACTCAATTCTGAGGAATAAATTATGGAATCACCCTGTAAATTTTCATCCCCAAAACTAACACCTGCATCATATCAGATCTGCTCGTTAGTCTGCATCTAAAAAGGAGTGAACACACCTTGGAGAGCTGTTGCACCAAGTGGACTGACATGAATCATGGCTCCAACATGAGAGATGTCAATTGAAACAAAGGAGAGGATTATCAAACTCTTAAAAGAGAGTAAATCATCACGCAATGTTGCAAAAGATGTTGGTTGTTCACAGTCAGCTGTGTCTAAACTCTGGACCAAATACAAACAACATGGGAAGGTTGTTAAAGGCAAACATACTGGTAGACCAAGGAAGACATCAAAGCGTCAAGACAGAAAACTTAAAGCAATATGTCTCAAAAATCGAAAAATGTACAACAAAACAAATGAGGAACGAATGGGAGGAAACTGGAGTCAACGTCTGTGACCGAACTGTAAGAAACCGCCTAAAGGAAATGGGATTTACATACAGAAAAGCTAAACGAAAGGCATCATTAACACCTAAACAGAAAAAAACAAGGTTACAATGGGCTAAGGAAAAGCAATTGTGGACTGTGGATGACTGGATGAAAGTCATATTCAGTGATGAATCTCGAATCTGCATTGGGCAAGGTGATGATGCTGGAACTTTTGTTTGGTGCCTTTCCAATGAGATTTATAAAGATGACTGCCTGAAGAGAACATGTAAATTTCCACAGTCATTGATGATATGGGGCTGCATGTCAGGTAAAGGCACTGGGGAGATGGCTGTCATTACATCATCAATAAATGCACAACTTTATGTTGATATTTTGAACAATTGAAAGGATGTTTGGGGATGATGAAATCTATTTTCAAGATGATAATGCATCTTGCCATAGAGCAAAAACTGCAAAAACATTCCTTGCAAAAAGACACATAGGGTCAATGTCAATGAGCAGATCTGATATGATGCAGGTGTTAGTTTTGGGGATGAAAATTTACAGGGTGATTCCATAATTTTTTCCTCAGAATTGAGTGATTCCATATTTTTTTCCTTTGCTTGGTCTAAAAAAGTAACCGTTACTGACTGCCACAATCTTTTTTTTCTTGATTTCTTATAGTGTTTCTTAAAGCCAGAAAGTTTCCATTTGAAATGACTTTAGTTTTGTGTCATGTCTGTAATGTGCTTTTTTTCTACAAAATTAAACAACTGAATGAACATCCTCCGAGGCCGGTGATTCCATAATTTTTGCCAGGGGTTGTAGAATCAGGGATAAGATAGCAAAGAAAAGAAACTTGTGAAGCAGAGATGGAGGTGCCTTTGTGTGGCCAGAGCAGTGAGATTTGGAAACACTAGGTGGCAATGAGTAGTCCACAACCAGCTTTGAATCCAACCACTGGTAAAAACCATTCAGTCATAGTGCCATGTTTCATCATATTCTGCTCGATCGGATGGAAAATCATTTTGGGATTACTGGGAGTGCCCTTGCATGGCTGATGTCATACTTGTCCAGTCGTTCTCACTGTGTTTTGTACAGTAACAATACCTCTAACCTTAGTGACATGAAATTTTGGGTTCCACAGGGGTCCATCTTAGGCCCCCTGCTTTTCTCCCTTTATACAGCACCCCTTGGACACATATTGCGGCATTTTAGGATTACCTTTCACTGCTATGCTGATGATACTCAGTTATACATGCTGATAACTGCTGGTAATCTCGTTCATATAAAATCCTTAGAAAATTGCCTTGCATCAGTGAGAAGTTGGATGTCTACAAACTTCCTTTTAAACTCTGATAAGACTGAAATGATGGTTCTTGTTCCAGTGAGACATCGGCATCAATTTGACCAGTTAATGCTCAGCCTAAGATCATGTGTCATACATCACACTGACAAAGTGAGGAACCTTGGGGTAATTTTGATCCTACATTGTCCTTTGACCTCCACATTACAAATATTATGAGGACTGCTTTCTTCCACCTGCAAAATATAGTGAAGATTCCTCCCATCCTGTCTATGGCTGATGCTGAGACCCTGACCCATGCGTTTATCTCTTCTAGATTGGACTACTGCAATGTTCTATTTTCTGGTTTACTGCAGTCCAGCATTAGGGGTCTCCAATTGGTTCAAAATGCTGCAGCCAGACTTTTCACATGAAGCAGAAAGTTCGGCCACATTACGCACATTTTGGCATCTCTTCACTGGCTTCCTGTCCCAGTGAGATCAGATTTTAAGGTTCTGCTACTAGTCTATAAAATTATTCATGGACTGGCACCTCCCTACCTAGCTGACCTAATTAAACCTTACGTACCGGCCCGAGCTTTGCGTTCTCAGGGTGCAGGACTACTTTGTGTCCCTAAGGTGAATAAGAAGTTTGCAGGTCACAGAGCTTTCTCTTTTCGTGTCCCTGTTCTGTGGAATGATCTCCCTGCTTCAATAAAACAGTCAGATTCTGTGGAGACTTTCAAGTCCAGACTTAAGACGCACTTATTTTCCCTTTCGTATGACTAGCATACTGGTACAGTGTGTTACTATGCTTTTTACTCTTTTAATTCATTTTATTTGTAAATGGAGCACGGCCTCAACTTTACCTAAATTCTGGGTCTTTTAGTGAAGTTTAGGGCTAGTGGCTGGTGATCACCTTAGTATTTCTTCTGTTTTTCTTGTTGTTTAATGCTGACAAATTATACTGTACGAGGTCTCTTAGATAATAAACCGACCCTTTTATTTTTTTTTTTAACTATATGGATTTGAATGACATGCGATTACACCAATCATGCTTGAACCCTCGTGCGCATGCGTGAGTTTTTTCACACGTGTCGGTGATGTCATTTCCCTGTGGGCAGGCCTTGAGTGAGATGTGGTCCCGCCCTCTCGGCTGAATTCCTTTGTTTCACACGCTGCTCGAGACGGCGCGCGTTGCTTTATCAAAATTTTTTCTGGACCTGTGAGGAATATCCGAGTGGACACTATTCGAGAAATTAAGCTGGTTTTCTGTGAAAAGTTTAACGGCTGATGAGAGATTATGGGGTGTTTCTGTCGCTGTAAGGACGTCCCACGGAGCGGGACGTCCTGCAGCGCTTCCAGGCGCTGTCGTCGGCCTGTTTCGAGCTGAAAACATCCTAATTTAAGGCTTAATTCACCCAGGACATTGTGAGAGAACAGAGAAGATTCAGAAGAGGCCGGCATGAGGAATTTATGCGGACATTCCACTGTTTAAGGACATTTTTTTTATTGAAAGACGTACGCGCAAATTCGCCGAGTCGTTTCCGTGATGACTCGGCAAATCTGTGTGCGCCGCGACAGGAAAAACACCTCCGTGTTGAAAACCATTTGTAGAATTCAGGCGGCTTTTAATGGCTTTCAACAAGTGAGTAACTGAGAAATTGTTTAACAGCTTGGGCATGTTCCAACTTGCCCGTTAAGATTTCCAACGGAGGTGTTTTTCCTGCCGCGACCCCCCGCGGTCGGGTCCAGCCCGACATGCGACTCTGCCCGCACGTTCTTTCATTACAAAATGACCGTTAACAATGGAATGTCCGAATAAACTCCTCATGCCAACTTCTTCTGAAAGTTCTCTGTTCTCTGACGACTTACTGGATCAACAGAGCCTGAAATGTGGAAGTTTTCAACTTGAAATGGCGAGACGCTGCCGCCTCGAAGCGCAGATCGCCGTCAGGCGCCATGGACCGTCCTTAAAGCGACACTACCAGACCAAAATCTCTCATCAGCCGTTAAAATTTTTACCGAAAACCAGCTGAATTTATTGAATGGTGTCCACTCAGCTGTGCCTTACAGTTTTGAAATTTTTTTTATCAAACAAAGCAACAGTCTCTGAGCCATTCCTAAACAATGAAAAAAATCGACGAGCGGGTGGACGACTCCTCACTCAAAGACTGCCCACAGGCGAATGACGTAACCGACAGGCGTGAAAAAACTCTCGCATGCCCACGAGGGTTCAAGCATGTCTGATGTAATCACACGTGATTCAAATCCATATGGTTTTTGAAAAAAATAATAAGGTCGGATACTTTTCTAATAGACCTCGTATTTCTTGTCTTTCTGATGCCTGATTCAGTTTTTTCTCTCTGTTTAAGGTGCAGCTCCATCCAGACATGGGTGTGGTACCTGTGCTGGAGACCCTCCTGTCCTGTGCACCAACAGCATTTCCTGTATATTTGTTTTGTGAATTGTTCTGTACTTTATGTCTGTAACATGGCCCAAGCAGAGGGTCACCCCTTTGAGTCTGGTCTGCTTGAGGTTTCTTCCTCAGAGGGAGTTTTTCCTTACCACTGTTGCTCTGCTCTCTGGGTTGGTAAGGTTAGACCTTACCTGTGTGAAGCGCTTTGAGGCAACTCTGTTGTGATTTGGTGCTATATAAATGAAAATTAAATTAAATTGAAAAATTCATTTAGAAATCACGATCACTAGATGCTTTGCATTTGCATCCATGCATAAAACACATTCCTGAGTACAAGTTGGTAAATTCTGTACTTTGGGTACAAATGTTCATACACAGTTTAAACATCTGTGCGTGTGAATGATTGATAAATAAGGGCCCTGGTGCTGCCTTGCTTACTGCATGGTTGTTAGACTTAGATGCTAACCAGTGAACTAAGTCAACAACTGCATGTCTTTGGTACTAGGTCTCTTCAGAGGATTCGTGGTACTGCTCGAATGACTTTCTGTCAAACAAGCAGAGACTAAGATGAGGAGTATCACTTGCATTGTGAGGAAACAACAGCTACAACATATCAGACATGTGGCAAGTTTCTCTATGCAGGATCCAGCACACAGGTGTCTGAGAGCAGAGGACACCACAGCATGGAGCAGATCAAGGACACACCCACATTTCATTTTGCTGGAGCAGAGAGATGGTTAATTTGAGGAAATGGAGATGGACCGGATGTATGACTGGCTGGATGCCATCCAGAACCCAAGTCCATTATACCCCTATTCCACAGAGCGCCGTTCCTTCCCGTTTTATCCCGAATATCAAATCGGGGTATGTTTTGAAGCATCACAGTAACTTCTTGAGGCATCTTTTGTCAATCTTGAACAAACTTGGTATGCGCAGTAGTTGCAGCCATCATGGGCACCAGTTTTGAAATTGGGGTGAAATTTTCAAGCTCTTCAAAAATTTCATCCCGATTCACCAAATCTGTGTCATTAAAATGCCGCTCAACACCAACAGGAGCAGCATGGGGGCACCACAGGGGAGGGCACGGTCCTGTCTCCTTCCTGTTCACACTCTACACCTCAGACTTCAGGTTCTGGTCACAGTCCTGCCACTTGCAGAAGTGACCAGGAGGCTGAGTACAGGAGTGTGGTGGACAGGTTTGTGGAGTGGTGTGGACTCAACCACCTGCAGCTGGTCGTGGGTTTCAGAAGATGAAAGACCCGTCCAAACCTAGTTACCATTAATGGAACTGAGGTGGACAGTGTGAAGTATTACAAGTACCTGGGTGTCCACACAGACGACAAACTGGACTGGACTGTAACACAAATGCTGTGTATAAGAAAGGTCAGAGCTGAGTGCACTTCCTCAGGAGGCTCAGATTTTTCAATGTCTGCAGAAATATGTTGCAAATGTTTTATCACTCGCTGGTCTCCAGCAACATCTTCTAGTGTAGTGTGCTGGGACAGCAGGCTGAAAGCAGCTGACATGAACAAACTCAACAAGCTCATCAAGAGAGCTGGCTCTGTCTGAGTCTGTGGTGGGGGTGTCAGAGAGGAGGATGTTGAGGAAACTGCTCAGCATCCTGGGCAGCATCTCCCACCCCCTGCATGCCACAGTGATGTCCTGTCAGAGCACCTTCAGCCAAAGACTAAGGCCACCAAGATGCACCACACATCACAGGAGGTCCTTCCTACCTGTCGCAATCAGACTATATAACTCCTCCCTCTTCTGCAGGATGAATACATAATAATCAGGGTTTTTTTTCAGTTACTCAGAGCTACGTGCAATACTGTCAACATCTTGTGCAAGTGTCTTCAGTCATAAACATGTTGTACTCACTGTTTTCACTGAAAAAACAAAGTTTACTGTTTGCTGTTTCAGCACTTTGGCAAAACAATTTCCTTCAGAATGAATAAAGTTCTTCTTATTCTTCAGTGGTGGGCACACTTCCGATAATCCGATAACAGATAATTATCGAAGATAATGTTTTCATTATCAGATTATCTTTTTAGATAAATTTAAAAACCATCATCGGACTAATTATCTTCCGATGTCATTTCCTTTAACACCATACTAATATAATCGCAATGTCACCAAGTCATCCAGAGGCATACATGTTTAACTTATGGTTCAAATTTTAACCACTTATTTTAGACAAGTTATTTAAAATTATTGTCATGTCTGAAGTTTATAAAGTGAAAATATCAGATATATGTTTTCGTTTTAAAGTAATGTGCTAATTTTTAAGGTTTTGTGAGCACATGCTGTGCCAGGAAGCAATGCATTATGGGTAGCATAAGGTAATCTCAGATGTTCACGACAGGACAAATGCATTTCAGACACTGTTCAGGGTCCACAGATAACAGCATTAAACTCTAGTGCCTAAAACTCTCGGGAATATATTCTCTGAGTTTATAGACGTTAGTGTATTTGCGTTTGTTAAATTCCACGAATCTTAAATGTAGCAGACACGGATTATCTGGAATTTTGTTTGCCATTTTTTCAAGGCTGCTACTGCCATCTACTGGCCAGGAGTGTTCATGGCAGTATTAAACGTCTGGGTACATGGCTGCTCTCAAAGTGTTGGTATTGTCCATTGTCCAGGCGCTTTTTGTGTGCATATATGTTAACTTTGTATTCTAAAACTACGGTTAGAAGTACTTCCGACTCCTTATCGGTCCACACGAACGAGGTTGGCGCCATGTTTTTAGTTTTTGTGGAAGTGACGACAAGAGAATAAGGCTCCTGATTGGATAGAATTTTAATCAGTACTGCCACCCAAAGGTGTGGCAGACTAATTACAACACATTTATACGGTTCGATGTGGATGGATTTTTTTTTTATACGACGTAGTGTGGTTGAAGTTTTTTCCCCAAACTGAAAGGGTAAGATATTCGGTTTTACAAATACCGACAACGTGTGTACATGGCCTTATGTCTGTGAAAGGCACTATATAAATAAATTTACTTACTTACTTACTAATACTGAGTGCACGTTTTACAACATCATAAAAGTTTTAAAACATGCAATTGCGATGACACTTCCAGGGCTCCGTAAAAATGCCTGTTTTTACAAATAAAAATGGAATATTTTACAAAAGCACATTTATCTTTAAACCAACACACGACACACGTCACATTAACGTGGTGGTTTACATAATGGATTACTGAACCAATCACTGTTTAGCACTTTTACCCAGAATGCTTTGCCGTCTGTGTTTGTTACAAAACCTTAGAGTTAGTGCCTTATTCAACATTAAAAGATATATGTTATATTTTAACTTTGTACAAATGACAGAATTGACATTAATTGAGTTATTCTATCAGTATTTTCAAAAAACCATAAGTTAGTATGACTTTATTTTTCAAGACCTCCGCCTGACCGGAGTGTTGAAATTGATAGGGAGTTGGTCTTATGGTTGCGCTTGGTGTGTCTCTGTGGTGGGAGCATTGTTTTAAACAAGAGCTTCCAGCAGTGGCAAAATGTTGAAAGAAAAATGATTATGATTAGTAAATAGTTGATTTCGTGGATGCTCTCAGGATTTGTCTGTGTTGCTTCCTGCAGGGGGCACCATGGTCAAACATTCTTGCTTATTCTTTAGATCTTTTACCGCTTTTGATGCTTTCAAAAGCAATTGCGTTAAAAATCAATTTCAGCTCTTTAGTAACTGCAAATGTCCCATAGACAACACCGGAATTATCGGTTATCGATTATTTGTAACTTACGATACATTTTTGGGTGGTTTATCGGTTTATCTTTATGTTATTGAAGTTAATTTTTTGGTTATCTGTGCCCACCACTGTTATTCTTATTACATAGTCACTTTCAGGTGTTCATAGTCTTAGCACCTTCACAAACATCTCTAAACGGTCTAGTCCTAATGAGTACAGCATAAAACTTGGTTGATAGTGCTCCATCAGGGAAAAATTTGAAGCAAAAGCAGCGTTTGTTACTTTTGTTTTCAAGCAGGTTGCCAGTTATGCGCTTTAAGCCAGCCAGTTGCCAGACCTGCACTTTATAAGCCAACCTGATAGTAGGCATGTTGGAATAAGCCATTTCATCCTCTTTTTACACTTATTCTGGATCGTGGGGGATCATAATAGAACGGTGCTGTGTGAAATAGGAGTATTAGGTGGTGCAGTGTATACAGTGTCATGTGACACCCTTGCATGCTCCCTGACCTGACTTGACCTGCTGTGCAACAGAGAGAGCACAATGTTGAATGTTGGCAGGACTGCACATCAACAAGCTTCTACATTGTTTGGTTACCCAGAATTCTCTGCACAGTACAGACACAACATAGAAGTGCACCAATGCAGCAGGAAAATTTGACCTCAACAACAGGCATCTTAACGGCAACATTTAAACCTGTCTTCATGAAATAATGTGAAAACATGTTAAAGAATGTTTAATAAAAGAACATATGCTTAAAGCCACAATGTTTGAAATACAACTATGTTAATAGTATGGAAAATAACTGAATCTGGTACTTAATGTGAAATAAAATAGAAATAATACCTGTATGGTTTGGCTCTGGTACACTTTAATGACGTGGAAATTAAAACTGTAGATTCCTTTTCTGGGAGACAAAAACACTGATTCAAATGTGAAGTAGTTTCCAACATTCACGAGAACCTGAAGAAAAAAGAAAAAAACATCATGAAATGTGTAAATGAGAAACCATCAGCTGTAATACACACACACACACACACACACACACACACACACACACACACACACACACACACACACACACACACACACACACACACACACACACACAGAGCAAACAAACTGCTGACATAAAACATTCACTTTATTCAACCTTGGCTCATTGTTCCCCAACTGACCCAAACTCAGCATTTAAGTTTCTAAAATGATGAATAGATTCAATATGGGGTTTAAAAAAATAAATAAATAAAAAGAACTGATTCTCTACAGGACACTCAGTAATGAAAATAAAGGTCGATGACATCGCTGAGTGAAAAGAAGCTTCAGATCTGCTCGTCCAAATGATGCCTGCAGCAGACACCAGTAAGCTAATGAACGATACCTGTTCCACAAATAAATGACTTCAATTCTTACTGCATTAAAATGACTCACCCTAAAGACATCAGCCAGCTTAAAACTGTTTAAATTATATAAGACAGGAAATAAAGTGCATAAGTATAGTAAAATTACCAAGGAAAAATTAACTATTTTTCACAAGTTGCAGCATCTTTAATGTGCAGATTGGTTTGATTTTGTGTGATAGTTGTGATTATTTAATCATTTTACAGTTTTCGCCAACTGCTTCCATCCAAAAAGTGAATGCTTACACTAAAACTTCAAATCCAAAACTTTTTGTAACAATAGTTAAAACACAATCTGACAATATCTTAAACACAATTTCTGCTTTGTACTTTGTTTGCAATTCTTCAACACAGTTGTTGCAGAACATCACACACAGTTTCCTACATTGGACACTGAACTCAAAGATAAAATGCCTTGTTATCATTGGAAAAACACTTTTAGTAAAAATGCAAAACACATCTGGCAATTGAAAATACTTATGCAAACATATGAAAACACTCATACAGAAAACACACCACCAATCAGTCTGACATTTGGCGCCGCAAATAGAGCTCAGATATTTGGTCAAATCTGTAATTGTGGAGGCGATAAGACCCAGAGAAAGAAGAAGAAGAAGACAAGGAAGACAAAGAGAGATATGTGGACTAGGACAAAGATAAAGAAGAGCAAGAAGGAGAAATGTTTCAAATGAAATTCAAGCAAATTTGGTGGACCATGTGATCAACCACAGCATCACATTGAGGGAAGCTGCACTCTAAAAAAGGTGCTGTCTCAATGAAAAAAAATGATGTAACAATTTGCACATTTTTTTCTTTTATTTCAATTGAATTATTTCATAATGCGTAAGTAAGTTGAAATAACTTTATGTAGTGAAGTTACAGTAAAATAACTTAAGAAAATCTATGCAAATTGTTACATCATTTTTTCTCATTAAGACCGTCTTAGGCCCCCTGCTTGTCTCCGTTTTTAGAGCACCCCTTGGGCACATATTGCAGGGTTTTAGTAAGATTAGACCTTACTTGTGTGAAGCACCTTGGGGCAACTCTGTTGTGATTTGGAGCTATATAAATGAAAATAAATTGAAATTGAAATTAAAAATTGTTGCTAACTACTATAGCTTTCAGCTCTTGTTTGAGAAACAGTAAATAAAAATATATTTACTTCAGTGTGGGCAGCACGGTGGCTTAGTGCTTAGCACTGTTGCCTCACAGCAAGAAGGTCATGGCTTCAATTCCCCCTTGTGGCCTTTCTGTGTGGAGTTTGCATGTTCTCCCCCTGTTTGTGTGGGTTTCCTCCGGATGCTCCGGTTTCCTCCCACATCCAAAGACATGCAGGTTAGGTGGATTGGAATCTTTAAATTGTCCATAGGTGTGTGAGTGGGTGTGAATGTGTTTGTTTGTGGCTCTGTGGTTTTGAATAATCAGGTCCCATCTTATCTTAGGGACCTCGTAGTACCATATCACCCCAATAGAGCGCTTCGCTCTCAGACTGCAGGCTTACTTGTAGTTCCTAGGGTTTGTAAGAGTAGAATGGGAGGCAGAGCCTTCAGCTTTCAGGCTCCTCTCCTGTGGAACCAGCTCCCAATTCAGATCAGGGAGACAGACACCCTCTCTACTTTTAAGATTAGGCTTAAAACTTTCCTTTTTGCTAAAGCTTATAGTTAGGGCTGGATCAGGTGACCCTGAACCATCCCTTAGTTATGCTGCTATAGACTTAGACTGCTGGGGGGTTCCCATGATGCACTGTTTCTTTCTCTTTTTGCTCTGTATGCACCACTCTGCATTTAATCATTAGTGATTGATCTCTGCTCTCTTCCACAGCATGTCTTTTTCCTGGTTCTCTCCCTCAGCCCCAACCAGTCCCAGCAGAAGACTGCCCCTCCCTGAGCCTGGTTCTGCTGGAGGTTTCTTCCTGTTCGCTAAGGCTTATAGTTAGGGCTGGATCGGGTTACCCTGGACCATCCCTTGGTTATGTTGCTTTAGACGTAGACTGTGTTTCATAATTATTGTATGGCCTTGCCTTGCAATGTGGAGCGCCTTGGGGCAACTGTTTGTTGTGATTTGGCGCTATACAAGAAAAAAGTTGATTGATTAAAAGGGAGTTTTTCCTTCCCACTGTTGCCAAGTGCTTGCTCACAGGGGGTCGTTTTGACCATTGGGGTTTTTCTGTAATTATTGTATGGCCTTGCCTTATAATATAAAGCGCCTTGGGGCAACTGTTTGTTATGATTTGGCGCTATATAAATAAAATTGATTTGATTTGATTCTGTGACAGACTGGTGTCCCGTCCTGGGTGAACCCCACCTCAAGCTCTATGACTGCTGAAATAGGTTCCAGCCCCCCACGACCCTTAATTGCACTAAGTGGTTGAGGATGAGTGTGTGTGTGTGTGTGTGTGTGTGTGTGTGTGTGTGTGTGTGTGTGTGTGTGTGTGTGTGTGTGTGTGTGTGTGTGAGACTTCAGTGTTTTGTGTAAAACACATCAGTGTGTTGCTGTTGATGTGAAAGTGTTTCAAAATGGTGCCTGTGTGTATTCTTTTATTGCTAGAATGACATTTTCAGAAGGGATTGTTTTAGGTTTTGACTGGAGGGTTTCATTTTGACAGAGCTGTGAGGTGTTTTACAGCAAGTGTTGTGTCTTATCTTGCTTATGTGTAGAGTTTTGACACAGCCAGCCAAATTTTGCAAAATGTGTGTAAGCAATCGGCAAAAACTGTAAACAGTTCTGTGGGTTAAATGCAGATTTAGGTCATTTTTAGCTGCCTTAGAGTGTTAATCTGCTCTTAGAACATATAAAAGTTTCCTCTAAAGTACGTAGATAGTGCCTTCATTTGTATCATCTTGAACTCTAACAAACTGATGGTTAAAATGTCTTAAAATGTTTGCAGTTCAGAATGAGAAATGTTATATGTTTTAATTGTTTTTAAGTTCTTCAGCACCTACAATAGAATGGGTTAACCAGTGCTTTTCAAACTGTGAAATCTACCAGTGAGAAGACAGCGTTTGGGGCAACCAAAAAAAGAATAAAGTAGAGGATGATATTATTTATGATCAAATGTGTTAGTTATGTCAAAGATGTTTAAAAACACACAAAGATGTTTAAATGTTCAAAAAAAAAGTAAAAATAGAAGAATAGAAAGTTTTTTAAAAACATGTTTAAAATGTTTGCAAAGGCTGTAAAATGTGTAAATGCAGAGACAGTTCCTTAAAAACAAGATAACACCTTGTTTTTGTTTGTTTTGCTGTTTCAAACTTTTTCTAAATCACTGGTGTCTGCAGTTCTTAAAATAGTGCTAATTAAGAATTACAATAAAATGTGGATTTTTTTTTATTTTATTATTATTTTACTGCTTTAAATGTTCCTACATGTGTAAACATGTTTGACATTATGGTTAGAACATTTTCAACTAATTTTCACTTGAAACTACTTTAAAACCAGATGATGCCTCCTTTTGGACCATTTTAAACGTATTATTACTCTGCGTGTCAATGAAGCAAGGCAGTGTTTTTTCTGCGTGTGTGTGTTTTGCTGATGTTAAAGAATAAGAGATTTACTGAGCAAAGTCAGTTTTTTAAGGTGTAATTATGTTAACTGCCTTATTTTATAAGGTTAAGATTAAACTCAGAAACTTTTCATTGAATCAATACAACCTTCCTAAATAAAATGCATTATATTCAGCTCTAAGAATGTTTCGTATCTTAGGAGATTTGAAAGTTTCTTGGAACCACTTGACATAACGTTTTAAATTAAATCCAAGGAAACAGTTTTATGAGTGACTCTCAAAGTGATTTTGGTCAAAGTTCAAGGAAAACATGGTGTGAAAAAACACCTTTTTGTATATCTCAACAACCAAGAAGCATATACTATATGATCTAAAGAATATATTGATCAGCAAAATATTTGTGATGAGGTCATATAGAGTAAAAAAAAAAAACACCATTACAGACGTATATTTACTTGTACATTTATATTGCAGGGTGTGTTGAGCACCTTCTGATCCCTTTCACTCTAAACCTGCAGTAATTACTACATTTAGTTTAATTTAGGAATTACAGTAAAATGGGTTTAAAAAACATGTGTTAAACCACTCTAAAAATAAACTGTTTTAAATGGTTCTGAACTTAAAATACTTTTAACTGATTTTTGCTTCTTTTTTTTTCTTTGAACTGGTTTGGTTTGAAACTAGATATGAACTGTTTTAAATTCCTTTCAACCATTGTTAATTTTTTTTTTTTGAACTGCGTTTAAACTGGTCAAAAATTTGAAATAAACTTGGTTAAAACAGTTCACAGCCCCAAACAATGAATTGTTTAAAAATAAAAAGGTGATGTTGATTATTAGTTAGTTGCAGCACAAACTGTAGGAATCAGTAAAAAAGCTCGTCCCACCTGTCAAATGACCTTTGATGAGCGTTTTCAAAGCAAACATATATATATATATATATATATATATATATATATATGTATATATATATATATATGTATATATATATATATATATATATATATATATATATATATATATATATATATATGTGTGTGTGTGTGTGTGTGTGTGTGTGTGTGTGTGTGTGTGTGTGTGTGTGTGTATACTGTATATATCGATGTTGTGGAACTGAAACGGGTGCTGCTGCTGTGTGTGACTCAAACATCTTTGGGTGCACGTGTAGGTGCGGGCGTGGGCGCGCGTGCGTACCAGACAAACGGTGCCTCTCAAACCTGAGTGCGCGTGCAGGCTCTGAGGGACGCGCGCGCCCTCACACTTAATCCAGTCCAACCTGCTCGCGCAGGATTTGTGCACTTGCACAGCCGCTCATCCAGATGACCCCTCACCCACCCACCCCACCCAAAAAGAAATAAATTTAAAAAAAATATACAAACTAAAGCCTGTGGTGCAAAGTGAATATAAAACAGAACCGGAGGAGGAAACTCACCGGAAAACACAAAACAAGCGCAATTTTTAACGCTCGGAAAATGTGTTTTGTGTTGTTGTTGTTTTTTTTGTTTTGTTTTTTTTTTCACCTGATCGAAGTAGATGATTCTGGTTTTGTTGCTCATCTCGGACGGCTCGTGGTTGTTGCTGCGAACCGCAGAGAAAGCCACCTTGGAGTTGGCGGCGCGCACGGAGATGCCGAGCGGAGAGGTCGAAGCCTTCAAATCCGTGGTGGGGTTGGAGTCGCAAACCACGAGGCATTTCCCTTCCAGCACGATGGGCTCCGTGTCGTTCTGAGCCCGGACCACCTCGGACATCACACTCCAGCTGAGCACCAGTATGATGGAGCTCACCATGGCGCTGCGCGGCGGCGGCGGCTGGTGCTGCGGCGGCGCACGACGCGTAAGGAGACTCCGTCTCCTGTACCAAGTTTCCGCGGGTTCCTCAGCTGCGCGTTGCTCAGAAATCTCTCTTTAGTGCATCCACAAATGTGCCATATCCGAGCGAGGCGTCAACAAAACCGAATCTTCTTTTCAAACCCACCTGCAGGGTTGCGCCTCATTTTCACTTTCGAAATAAGCCTTAAGGATATTTGACAGAATAAGCTTGATCCGGTCTGAGAGGTTCCGATCAGCCGATAAATGGTCCATAGCCTCAGTCCCGCTCCGTGTCTGACAGCAGCTGGAAACCGCAATGATGCGCTGCGTCTGTGCGCGCACAGCCATCCACTTTACGCACGCACATGTGCTGGGAAATAATTACCTGTCCCCTAGATAAAGCTTAAATTCTCCATTAAACCGCGCTGAAACAAGCCTTATTCATTAATTTCAATGCACACTGAATCATTGTCAAATACGCAAAATGAATTATCCTGCATGTCTATTTTTTAAAGAATAATAATAATAATAATAATTTCTGCGCTCTGCAGGATCTACGCCGGACTTCTTTTTTTTTTTTATCCTGGACAGTCCACTGCTTTAAACGCAGTGACTCATCGAGATGCAGGTGGGGGCACAGGCATCCCAATGAAGGGAACCTGAAGACCAGGTAACCCAAACATGGCTGAGCCCCACCTGGAGCCAGGGGCGCTGAAAAGGGGAGAATAAGGAGAAGGATTCTAGTGGCTCATGATTGACAGGGGCCCAGAGAGGCCCCTAATACAATTATAATACTGACAAAATAATACGGGGGGGGGGGGGGGGGGGGGCAGTAAAATTTCTTCTCACGGGGCCCACAATCCCTGGCGGTGCTCCTGCCTGGAGCACAGGAGAAGCCCCAACCCCCACCCAAAAACACCAGCCACATGCAAGTTTGAGCGCCAGGAGGACACACCCAATGGTGGACTCCCAAGCACCAAATGACCCACAGATAGAAACTGAGGAGAAATATCTATTTTGTGAAGATAGTGTCCAATCCCTCCCACCCAGGTGGCAGGAGGCTGAGGTCCATCAAGACCAAAACCTCAAGACACAAAAAGAGCTTCTTTCCATCCACAGCTTGACTTATAAACAACACCACAGCCCCCCACTTACCCTGCCTCTTACCCCCCCACCCCCCCACTACCATAAGACAGACTGGTCGTTGCTGCACTGAAAGGTGAACATCTGTGCTCCAGTCACCTGTTTTTGCACAGTCCATTTCATTAGGTTATGTTTATTTAACGGTGAATAGTTTTACTTATTTAACTCTTTCACTTCTAACAGAAGTGTTTTTCTTTTCTTTTCTTTTCTTTTCTTTATTGTTTATGCACCAATAACACCAGATCAAATTCCTTATATGTGTGAACTTACTTGGCAATAATTTTGATTCTGATTCTGATATTGATTGTCTGCCTACTTGCCCAACCTATAGGTTGGGCAGCCGACAGACCTGTCTGTCCAGGTATACCTGTCTGTCCCCCATCTAGTGTTTGTGTGTTTGTTTTTGTATTATTTTCACAGTGGTTGACAGGTACTTTCTTTTTGCATCATGCAGCAGCAGCAGCACTTTGTGCGTCTGAAGAAGGATTTTCAAATTGATCAGTTGTTTTTACGTCAGCCTGTAGTGACGTGAGGACAAAGGTGATGCGCTCATGTATCTAATCTCTTGGCGATATTCTCACGGGAGTCTTATGAATGACTTGTAAATGCAGCACAACAACACAACACATATAGCATTAATTACAGTATCTGATGATGACACTAAACTTGGATAACAAACATGCGTCATCGTGTTATTGATGTGTTCTTGAGTTGTAACATAAATCAGTTTAGAAATAAGAGCAATGCCTTTTTCAAGATACATATATTGCAGATTTTAACTCAGATTGTGCAATATATTCTAACTATCTATCTATCTTGACTGATGCATTGTTTTGTTGCTCTTGTTATATATTTGGTTATTCAGTGACATTAAACAATGTTTATGAAACTTGGTGGAAGGTTAAAATGGAAGAATTAATTAAGGCTTGTGATCTGGATACAAATTTGAGGACTAATGGAAAAACTAATGTACAGATCAGATCTTCGTTTGCAAAATAGAGACATTTGTTGCTTTTTTTTTTGAGAGGGTAAATGCTAATGGAAATCTGGCATAATTTGTCAGACACTGTTGTTGTTTTAGGCATCAATCCATCTGTAAATGGAAGCCATTCTGAAAATATGACTATTTCCATTTGAATAGCTGCTATTTTGTGAGAAGTTTGTGTCATCACACACCCAGCTCTGACAAATGGTCCCATGCCAAATGTTGTGCATATCAATATGTTTCCATGGCAATAAAATGTTCATAAAAGAAACACTGTAAATTATAATATGACAGGAAACTTTTTTCCTAAACACTGCTAAAATATGTTCTTTAATTTTTTTTTTTTTTTTACAACTGTCTCATAGCTACAAGGCCATTTTCTGAGAAAACAAAAATCCTCAACAGAAACTGTAATTAGCAGATTATAAAACTAAAACCAGAAACCTTTGTAGTGTGCAACAGGACGTGGAGGATATTTTATCACCCTGAGGTAAACGTTCCATTAAAGTGGACATAAATAGACATAAATATTGTGAATACTGTGGATCCAGGCTGGAAAAGAGCAAACCTGGAGTTAAGTCATTTTTTCATCCTTCTGATCCATTTTTCATTGTTTTACATTTGTTGAAGGAATAGTGTGAATAAAGTTCAACACAGCCACTGAAAAAATCCACCCGGCTTAATGACAGCACAGCAATGTATTACTTTTTGCTGAGCGCCTAGTCTAACCTAGGTGCTTAGCCTGGGTTCATGTGTTATACATCACAAAGTGAGGAACCTTGGGGTAATTTTTGATCCTACGTTGTCCTTTGACCTCCACATTAGGGACTTTATGAGGACTGCTTTCTTCCATCTAAGAAATATAGCAAATATTTGTCCCATCCTGTCTATGGCTGATGCTGAGACTCTGATTCATGCTTTTGTTTCTTCTAGATTGGACTATTGTAATGCTTTATTTTCTGGTTTACCACAGTCCAACATCAGGGGTCTTCAACTGGTTCAAAATGCTGCTGCCAGACTTCTAACACAAAGCAGAAGGTTTGATCATATTACGCCTGTTCTGGCATCCCTTCACTGGCTTCCGGTCTCTTTGAGATCGGATTTTAAAGTATTACTATTGGCCTACAAAACTGTTCACAGACTGGCACCCTCCTATCTGTCCGGCCTGGTTGAGTCCTATGTGCCGGTTGGGGCTCTGTGTTCACAGGGTGCAGGACTATTGTGTGTCCCGAGGGTGAAGAAAAAGTCAGCGGGTTACAGAGCTTTCTATCACCGCGCCCCAGCTCTGGGGAATGATCTGCCTGCGTTGATACGACAGTCGGACTCTGTGGAGACTTTTAAAGCCAGGCTGAAGACACATTTGTTCTCCCTGTTTTATCATTAGTATTTTATATGATTGTGTGTCTTTTTTTATTCCTTGTATTTATTTTACTTTTTTTTTTTTACCTTTTTATGGTTACTTTTTTTTATTGTTTTAATCTTATTTCATTTTATTCTGCTTTTAAATGATGTTTGTGACGCACCATGAGGCGATTGCTCATGATTTGGCGCTATATAAATTAATAAATTATTATTATTATTATTATTATTATTATTATGTAAGGGATTACTAATACATTTTTCAGCAATATCATGCTTGTTACATATTTCAGTAACGTGCATTACAACACATTTTTAACCAGAAAACAGCCTTGTGTGGGGGCTGTAGAGTGCGGCTTTGTCGCATTGATTTCCTCAAAAGCTGCATTGATAAATCCGCTGTGCACCCTGCAGATGTATAGATCAAAACTCTGATGGGATCGAATGAGACTCAGCCCAATAAAGCCTTTTTTTTTTTTTTTTGATTAGTCAGTTGAACTCGATTCGGTAAAAATTTGCTTGCTTCCTCTCAATTTTGTGTGCAAGGTGGAGCGAGCAGCCTGTGTTTGCTGCAGAGATCAACACAGCACCATGTGTTTTTAAAAAATATACAAACACACTGCTGTGCTTTATATATGTAATAAGGTTCTTTCTGGTAATCAGCCATGTGAGTCTGTTTCACTCTTTGATTGCACGGACTCGCAGAGCCAATACAGTGATTTTAAAAACAACCACCAAACCCTCTTTCCTTTCATGTCTGTTCTACAGTTCTTACACTGACCAATGGAAGGGCCGACCCACAGGGGTGAGGGGTCAGAAAGCTGCTCCCCCAATCCCTTAATGGTCCACTTTTGAAGACCGTTTGTGTGCAACATTATCATCATAATAATAATATTAACCAGATTCTACTACTTTGAAAAATAATACCATACCCACACATCAGGCCACCCCCTCCCCCTTTTTAGAAGAAAGTTGGTTTAACGCCCCCCTGAAATTAAATCATTTTTTTTTTACTAAAGTTTATTAAATGCCCACCCTTAAATAAATTAATTTCACGACCCCAACACATCATACAAAGCAAAAAAAGAATCAGTTTTCATGACGTTTTTCTCATGTCTTCCGTATCTTACCTGTAACGACATCATCAGTGTGCACTCGTAGTGGAATCTAAGTTTGTGCTGAAATGTGCTCTTATTTTGAAAGAGTCTTGTCCAAGAAAACAGGCAGTGTTTTGGCACAATGCTTAGTTTTGTGAAAGTTAAGACGGAATTCTGTTGTGACGGATTTTATGCCGCCGATGTGAGAGAGCACCTTAACGTCAACTGGACATCCACTGGCAAACTACGAACAAGTACAGGACAAAACAACTATCAGGAAAGTCCTCTGATGGCTTTTCAAATTTTAAAGGATGTACACAACTTTCCTACAGACTCACCAGACGTCAGCTGACATCACCTGACAAGGATTTAAAAAGTTTTCCTGTTGTGCTGCCTGGATATTTGCTACTGTACATTTCAACCAATCAGGTAAGTATCTGACGGGTCAGAACCCGCCCACTCAAAGCATATTGCATGAATATTCAGAATTCAGAAATGGACGCGAAGACAGGTGACACAAGTCCGTGGCCACATACCTAGAGAAAATATTTCAGTTCCAACATTAGGTGTGTTCCATGCAGGCCAAAGATCAAGGAAGTGATGGCGTTTAAAAATTCGCCATCAAATTTGAAAGAGCATCTTGAGGTAAGGCTAACTGTATGCTTCGCCGGTATGTAGCCCAGTATTTTAAAATAGTATTAAGATTTGATTTTGCAAAGGTAGAATCTGTTTCAACTACATTAAGTCATACAGACTTATAGCTGAACTCCAAACTCCGTTACGTTTCCTCAATGTGTTTTTTTGTCGAATTAAAGGATTTCATTCACATGTGGCACTGTGGCAGCTAGTGCTAACACTACCTCAGCCATTTGGAATCATCCTGCAAGCAGTTGAAACGTAGCTGTGTTCAAACCTCGCCTACCAACTACGCCTAGTGGTGTAAATGGTAAATGGATAAATGGACTGCATTTATATAGCGCTTTTCCATCTGCGTCATGGTGTGAGGAAATTATCATACGAGCCCACATGTGGTGCCAACCAAAGTATATGCCAGAGGCGATTGCTGGACAGCAAGGGAAGCTCAGCTTCCCCTAAAATGTCAGAAAATAAGTGATCAAATATATACTGTTGTGTGTACATGTCATTGACTAAATATGTGCTACAACGCGCTAAACTTTTGTTCAGAATCAGCTTCTTATCACTGGGAACGACGCGGCTTTCCTCTCACTCAAACCCGCAGCTTCAACAGTGCTTTAAACAGACTTCAATAGCGACACAAAGCATGTAGCGAAACGAGACGAGTCATTGGATAAATGCTGGGCTTTGTCCCGCCCATCGGACGCTCAGCGTGTCCGGGGGTCTATGGGGCAGTGGGCGGGCTTCGGCTGGCCCGGACGCTCAGCTTCTGCATGATGATTGGATGATCTGTCTGAGGCTGAATCCCTTTTTGATTGACAGCGAAATGAGCGAATCGGCGATCTTTTGGTGTAACCATCTGTGGGAGCATTTTCATTCTGTTCTGAGTTGAACCGGAGACTTTCCTAATCCTCTTAGTGGCATTTTCTTTGTTAAAAACGACTAGCGACAAATCGAGCTTCTATTTCTGGTGGGGTTTTTTTGTAGCTGCTTGTGTTTGGAGACTGACTTCTATCACTCTTTCTGTCATCTCAGTTTCTGTTCCTACCGAGCAGCGGGTGCTGCTGAGCTCCTCCACCGTCACAAAGCGCTCACAGGCGGACAAACTTCACACGAGCCTCGCGCCAGTCCCAGCTAGCGAGCTAGCTAGGTAGCAAGCTGCACATGATGACAGACAATTTGAATGTTGTGGACCAGATTCTGGCGAAGCCATTTGATAGTCTTCCTTACGAAGAAAAACTTAGTTAAACAGCAGGGCAGATCAACTCCTCAGATTAATTTGGTGCAAAAGGTGGGGAAAGTAACAGGTCTGCGCTTCTTGGAATTGGTCAATCCAGGGAAATTTGATGAGATGAGACAAGTGTTTCCAGAGGAGGCATTTCAGAGTGTCTTGAAAAGTTTTGGCCAGTTCTTTGATTCCGGGAGACTGAGGTCTGAACTTCAAGTCCTATATTCAAACCAGGACTTGCAGGGCAACAGGGGAAAGCTGTGTGATTTCTTGCTGTTTCTGAAAGACATGGAGTTGGACAGTGCAATGCCTCAAGTGTACAAACTATTGTCATTAGTGGCAACGATTGGAGCTACATCTGCAGGTGTAGAGAGGAGCTTCTCCTGTTTAAAGCAGCTCAAGTCTTACACACGCAACACCATGGGCCAAGGCCGTTTAAGCAGCCTAGCTCTGCTGGCCATTGAGAGGACACTAGTCAAGTCCCTGGAAAAGACGCCTTGTTGGTAGGGTCACAGATAATTTTCTTGAAAAGGAACAGAGGGTAGAATTTACATATAAATAAACCGACACATTTTATGATGTAGGCCGAAATTGAGCTTCCCCTCCTTGAAAGACCAGCATCCGCCACTGGTATACGAGGTCTGTGATGAAAAAAGCGGTCCTTTTTATTCTTTTCAAAAAATAAATGGATTTGATTCATATGTTTTTACCTCGTGCACATGCGTGAGTTTTTTCACGCGTGTCGGTGACGTCATTCGCCTGTGGGCAGGCCTTGAGTGAGGAGTGCTCCACCCCGCCCGTCGGAATCTTTGTCTGAATAGCCGCTGCGGACGGCACGTGTTGCTTTATCAAAATTTTTTCTGGACCTGTGAGGAATATCCGAGTGGACACTATTCGAGAAATTAAGCTGGTTTTCGGTGAAAAGTTTAACGGCTGATGAGAGATTATGGGGTGTTTCTGTCACTGTAAGGACTTCCCACGGAGCGGGACATCGCGCAGTGTTTCCAGGCGCCGTCGTCGGCCTGTTTCGACCTGAAAACATCCTAATTTAAGGCTTAATTCACCCAGGATGTCGTGAGAGAACAGAGAAGATTCAGAAGAGGCCGGCATGAGGACTTTATGCGGACATTCCACTGTTTAAGGACATTTTTTAATGAAAGACGTGCGCGCAAATTCGCCGAGTCGTTTCCGTGACGACTCAGCAAATCTGTGTGCGCCGCAACAGGAAAAACACCTCCGTGTTGAAAACCATTTGTAAATTCAGGCGGCTTTTGATGGCTTTCAACAAGTGAGTAACTGAGAAATTGTTTAACAGCTTGGGCATGTTCCAACTTGCCCGTTAAGGTTTCCAACGGAGGTGTTTTTTCTGTCGCGACCCCCCGCAGTCGGGTCTGGCCCGACATGCGACTCTGCCCGCACGTTCTTTCATTACAAATTGTCCGTTAACAATGGAATGTCTGAATAAACTCCTCATGCCGACTTCTTCTGAAAGTTCTCTGTTCTCTGACGACTTCCTGGGTCAACAGAGCCTGAAATGTGGAAACGGCGAGACGCTGCCGCCTCGAAGCGCAGATCGCTGTCAGGCACCGTGGGCCGTCCTTACAGCGACACTACCAGACCAAAATCTCTTATCAGCCGTTAAAATTTTTACCGAAAACCAGCTGAATTTATCGAATGGTGTCCACTCAGTTGTGCCTTACAGTTTTGAAAAAATTTTGATCAAACAAAGCAGCAGTCTCTGAGCCATTCCTAAACAATGAAAAAACGACGAGAGGGTGGGCGACTCCTCACTCAAAGACTGCCCACAGGCGAATGACGTAACCGACAGGCGTGAAAAAACTCTCGCATGCCCACGAGGGTTCAAGCATGTCTGATGTAATCACACGTGATTCAAATCCATATGGTTTTTGAAAAAAATAATAAGGTCCGTTACTTTTATCACAGACCTCGTATGCATAATCATTATAACATTGCTGGGATTTTCTTCAGAATTAGCGTAAATGACTAGCTTCAGTTCTGCCCTCCCTAGCTTCTAGCTATTATGGGATTCGCAAACTCGTGTCCCTTCCCGCCACACAAATTCGCCACACAACCTCGAAACCGTTTGTCTTTGTTGGTTATAAACGTTTTCCGATGGTGCGCAACATGAATTTCCTCTCTAATAATCCTTTGGACACTTCCAAATGGCACAGCAGTCACGGGTGGTGCGTTTGAGGATTTTGTGTCATGTGTCAGTTTTTTATTCCACAGTTTATGCATTCGCCTTAATTTGTATCTATAAAATTACCATTTTATCAAAGCTGGAAAATAAATGACACTGTAATATTATCTTATAGTAATAATCATGTTGTGAAAACTGTATTTAGTACTTTTGCATCCTTGCAAATGTATTAAATTTATATTCTTAAATTACTATTACTACTATTGCTGTGTTTTATTGGTAGTATCACCATTACTGACTAATGTTACTGTCTTTATAGAGAAAACACAGATCTCTGCTCCAAGACTACATGGAGGCAACGAAAAAAAGACATGCAATACCCTCAGGGGTTGAGGGCCCCACGAAACAGAGGAGACTTGAGGACACTAAAGCCTCCCAGAAGTCCATGGACCTTGCAGTCGTGAATTTCGTAGTTGATGGTTTGCACTCCTTTGGAGTAGTGGAGCAACCTGCGTTCATCAAATAACTGCAAAAACTCCCCTCAACTACACTGTCGTATCCCGCACAACACTGCGACACCAGATAGACAAGCACACAAAGACAATGAAAGAGAGTGTGAAGATGATGCAACATGTTGACTGCATAGCCACCACAACCGACTGCTGGACGGCCCACAGGCAAAGTTTTCTGGGCATCACTGCCCACTGGATTGATCCAGACAGTCTTCAGAGGGAGTCTGCTGCTCTGGCGTGCAGAAGACTTAAAGGGGCTCACACACACGACATGTTAGCAAGTTGTCTCAATGAAATACACACCGAGTACGGCATCAGTGGGAAGATTGTGAGGACCACTACAGATAACGCCTCAAACTTTGTGAAGGCCTTCAGAGTTTTTGCCTCTGAAAATGACAATTCTGTGGACAGTGAGGAAGATGATGATGATCCAGAAGAGGAGACTGAAGCTGTTGACATTGAGGCATTGTTGGAGGTAGAAGATGACTCCTTCTGGTATCAACTCCCCAAACATCACCGCTGCGCCTGTGATCTCATTAATTTGATTGCAACTGTCGATGCAAAAAAAGTGGAAACAAATGTTGCGTACAGGAACGCATCTCGCTCAGCTTTTGCCAAGTGCTTTGGTCTTTGGAATAAGAGTGCCCACTCAGCTGCTGCTGCAGAGGTCATTGAAAAAGAGTGCAAACTGCAACTTGTTCGTCCAGTTGAGACCAGGTGGAACTCCTACTTCCTTGCTGTTGAGCGGCTACTGAGAATAGTGCGAGAAAGTGGGGAAGGAGCCATCAGAGCAGTAACCATTGCTCTTAAAGTCCCCATGTAAGTATGACTCGAATCAGATATATTTACAGTTGTAGTGTTTTTTTTTTTATGTACATGAAATGGCTACAACCTCTATAAAATGTCGTGGTACGACCAAGAATAACCTTAAAATAGATTGATTTTCTAAAACATGGCTGAGATATTCATCATTTACATCTTTTTTCCATTCCGTTTCTACATGTCCTTTTCACCACATTGCTATTTTTACTTGTTACTAATAATCTGAAATGCAAAACAGATGTTGAGGATAAGGTTTAATGACTTGTGTAACAACACAGTATATCTATATGTGTTGCATTACTCATATTGCATTCTATTGTGCTGTATATTACAGGTTCAGCCCTGCAGAACTTGAATTCCTGACAGAGTATGCAGCCGTCATGAACCCTGTCTCTAAGGCACTGAATATCCTGCAGGGAGAGGTGAATATATAGATATTCAAACAAGTTCCTAATTCAGACTGTATGAATTAATGTATTAGAAAAAGTTGGCCATCTATATATTGCTATATTTTAAGTAACTTTGTCATACTATATATGGGGATGTACTAGGGCTGTAACGATACACTCAACTCACAATTCGGTTCGTGTCACGATCTTTGACCTACAGTTCAATACACCCCACGATTTTTTAAATGTATCTTTTCAAGTAATTAATTTGCTTTTTTCACATTTGCCAACATTATAAAATAAAATTATAAATAAAAACTATGATAGTTTATAGGTAGAAAAGGTTACAAGAGGCTACTAATAATTTTTAAAAAAGTTTAAACATAATAATGATGATTTGAAGCTTGGAAGCTCTATCACATCATATCATGTGTTTTTTTTTCTGGACTTAAGGGTAACAGAACTTTGAAATGGCGTATCACGATACTGCCTTCTTGCACCGCGATACAGTATTGTGACTATACAAATCAATCAATCAATCAACTTTTTTCTTATATAGCGCCAAATCACAACAAACAGTTGCCCCAAGGTGCTCTATATTGTAAGGCAAGGCCATACAATAATTATGAAAAACCCCAACGGTCAAAACGACCCCCTATGAGCAAGCACTTGGCTACAGTGGGAAGGAAAAACTCCCTTTTAACAGGAAGAAACCTCCAGCAGAACCAGGCTCAGGGAGGGGCAGTCTTCTGCTGGGACTGGTTGGGGCTGAGGGAAAGAACCAGGAAAAAGACATGCTGTGAAGGGGGGCAGAGATCGATCACTAATGATTAATGCAGAGTGATGCATACGGAGCAAAAGAGAAAGAAACAGTGCATCATGGGAACCCCCCCACAGTCTACGTCTAAAGCAGCATAACCAAGGGATGGTCCAGGGTCACCTGATCCAGCCCTAACTATAAGCCTTAGCGAAAAGGAAAGTTTTAAGCCTAATCTTAAAAGTAGAGAGGGTGTCTGTCTCCCTGATCTGAATTGGAGCTGGTTCCACAGGAGAGGAGCCTGAAAGCTGAAGGCTCTGCCTCCCATTCTACTCTTACAAACCCTAGGAACTCACAGTAAGCCTGCAGTCTGAGAGCGAAGCGCTCTAATGGGGTAATATGGTACTACGAGGTCCCTAAGATAAGATGGGACCTGATTATTCAAAACCTTATAAGTAAGAAGAAGAATTTTAAATTCTATTCTAGAATTAACAGGAAGCCAATGAAGAGAGGCCAACACGGGTGAGATATGCTCTCTCCTGCTAGTCCCCGTCAGTACTCTAGCTGCAGCATTCTTGAACCAACTGAAGGCTTTTTAGGGAACTTTTAGGACAACCTGATAATAATGAATTACATAGTCCAGCCTAGAGGAAATAAATGCATGAATTAATTTTTCAGCATCACTCTGAGACAAGACCTTTCTGATTTTAGAGATATTGCGTAAATGCAAAAAGGCAGTCCTACATATTTGTTTAATATGCGCTTTGAATGACATATCCTGATCAAAAATGACTCCAAGAAATCCTTATGTTTGTTTCATAAGGGTATCCACATGGGATGGCTGGTGCCAACAATCACCATTCTGGCGGAGAAACTGCACCGCCTTCAAGCTTCATGCAATTTTATTACAGAGATTAGAGCATGCCATAGGTATTAAAGGCACTGCGCTGCGGTGGTTTGAATCATATTTATCTAATAGATTACAATTTGTTCATGTAAATGGGGAATCTTCTTCACAGACTAAGGTTAATTATGGAGTTCCACAAGGTTCTGTGCTAGGACCAATTTTATTCACTTTATACATGCTTCCCTAGGCAGTATTATTAGACAGCATTGCTTAAATTTTCATTGTTATGCAGATGATACCCAGCTTTATCTATCCATGAAGCCAGAGGACACACACCAATTAGCTAAACTGCAGGATTGTCTTACAGACATAAAGACATGGATGACCTCTAATTTCCTGCTTTTAAACTCAGATAAAACTGAAGTTATTGTACTTGGCCCCAAATCTTAGAAACATGGTGTCTACCAGATCCTTACTCTGGATGGCATTACCCTGACCTCTAGTAATACTGTGAGAAGTCTTGGAGTCATTTTGATCAGGATATGTCATTCAATGCGCATATTAAACAAATATGTAGGACTGCTTTTTTGCATTTGCGCAATATCTCTAAAATTAGAAAGGTCTTGTCTCAGAGTGATGCTGAAAAAACTAATTCATGCATTTATTCCTCTAGGCTGGACTATTGTAATTCATTATTATCAGGTTGTCCTAAAAGTTCCCTGAAAAGCCTTCAGTTAATTCAAAATGCTGCAGCTAGAGTACTGATGGGGACTAGAAGGAGAGAGCATATCTCACCCATATTGGCCTCTCTTTATTGGCTTCCTGTTAATTCTAGCATAGAATTTAAAATTCTTCTTCTTACTTATAAGGTTTTGAATAATCAGGTCCCATCTTATCTTAGGGACCTCATAGTACCATATCACCCCAATAGAGCGCTTCGCTCTCAGACTGCAGGCGTACTTGTAGTTCCTACACTCTCAGAAATGAAGGTACGGATTTGTCCTCTTAGGGGTACACTTTCAGAAATAAGGGTATATTATGAGACCATTTATGTACTCATAGGTACAAATCTGGAACATTGTAACTTATATGGTTCATTATTGGACCTTAGGATACATAATTGAGCTTTTTGGGAGTAAAAATGGTACAACATACATTTTAAAATTCAAAAAGAACATAAATGTACCATTTAGGTCAAAAGGGTACAAAAAAGTACCCCACATGGTTCAGATTTGAGCATAGAGGGTACAAAAATGTCACCAAGTTGGAACTATTTTGAATTAATGCGCATTAATACATGAATAGCAGTACCAATGAGGAAGGACATTGTCTGTTGTACTACGGTCTTCTAATCACTTTCCCGGGTGAGGACACTGGATTTGGATATCCTTATGGAGGCCACTGTTTTATGTGCTCTTTCCACCAAAGAGCTTTTGGGAAAAATTATTCAGTCCGGGATAGATGTGTCCGAGGAGGAAGCCAAACGATTCAGCGGTAAGTTTGAACAAATTGTGGACTAAAAGTTTTATTCTTTTGTAAATTACACTGCATGAAAAGTGACTCAAATGTCGTTTAAACCGTGGCTGGTGTATGCCCGTGTCTGGGTCAAGTTATTGTTGTTATTTTTTATGTGGATTTTATGTATAATGGACGTGAAAAGTTAGGTTAGCATTAGCTTCTGTTTGCGCGGGCACTAGTTATCTTTGGGCGGGAGGCTACACACTGAATACAGGGCCTTTCACACTGAATACGTCAAATGCATCAAAAATCGGTCTAAAAAGCATTATTTTCAATGAGACGCATTGCTTTTTAGATGCGTCGCGTCAAAAGCCGAGCTAAACCGACGCTGCTTACGGGAGCGCGCATCGCCTCCTGTCGGCAGGCTGACGCAGTCAAGGTTCAATCCAACTTCCGACACTCTGGGCTGTGATGTAGCTTCGCGCTGTCCAATAGGAACGACGCGTCGGGCCAAAACACGGAAGACTAGTGACAGAAACCACTGATCTATAAAAAACGGATCGGTAACCACTGATCTCTACAACACGGATTGGTAACCACTGATCTATAAGAAAACAGATCGGTAACCACTGATCTCTACAACACGGATTGGTGCAGAAACCACTGATCTATACAAAACAAACCTGTCACAGGACTGCTCATTTTATAAAGCAGTTTTGAAGAAAAATCCTTGGAAATGTTTTTGTTTTTGTTAACTCAGAATTTCTGATTACTGTTTAAAAAAAGTTTAGAACACTTGTACTTAAAATAGCTAAATAAATTAATAAATGGTTCTTTAGAAACCTTTCATCAGTACATTTATTTATTTTTAGACAAATAAAATAACATGGAAACTTGTACATTTTTTAAGTCTGGTAGATAATTTATATCTCATTTCAACCAAAAAACACACTAAATAAATAGTTAAATACAAATGTTTATTATAAATGCAACAGGAAATAATTTAACACTGATTGTAAAGTAGGATTTCTGTGACATAAACCTCATGATGAATTTTTTTATAGTCATTTCAACTTGTAATTTTGTCAAAATATGTAATTGCCTTTAAAGTCATCAGGACAGAGTCATGTCTAAAATATGAATTTGAGCACAATAAGTGGAGAGCTTCTACAGCACTTGTCCAAAATGTCTTTTGACTTTGATTCGTGGACATTTTTAATGATCCGTTCATTTATTGTTAAAATATAAAATGAAACAGCTTTTTAAAAAATCATAAAATAGTTGCTGTTGAAACAGCCTTTTATTTAGAAGCAGGTGATGTTATGCTAGATTCTCTGGACCAGATGAAGGTCTCTTCTGCAGCTTTGAACTCTGGTGGTGTTGCTGAAAAGCAGAGATGTTTTCTTTCGACTGGACTTCGTGGTGTTCAGCTCATCAATGGAAGTTTGGTTGTCTGCACAGCAAATGTTCCTGATTGGGACAAATAAAAATATTTCTTTAAATATAAAGAAACACTAAACGGTTAATATATAAAAAAAAAAAGGGGGGGAAAAACGCCCGAAAAAATAAGTTATTTCAAGTTGAGCTTTTGTGGTCTCTGAAAAAAGCTGTAGCTTTATTTGGTAAAAATAAGAGACTGAATCATTTACAAATTAAAGTGTTCACTCAGATCAACTGTGCTAAAAGGCTACGCTATCGTTAGACGATCATTAAACCTTCACAGCAGTTCAGTAAACATCACGTTTTATTTTTACATTATTCTCACCTCGATAAAGCTGCAGAACTAAACTCCGTTGGCCAAACTGGGACTTCGCATATATCCAAAAAGTGGGAAATTTTGGACTGAGTGGGTTTGCTCCATCACCCCGGCTGCCTGCCTCGATCTGCCCAGTGATGATGTCTGAAGGCCGGCTTCTCCGTGTGGGTTGGCTTGCTGTCGCGGTTTGATAGATATCCCACCAAGTCGTCAGTCCTCCCTCGGTCGGCGTCACTCCGAAAAGGCCTGCAGTATTCAGTGTGAAAGGCCCATAAGCTAGCGTCAAATCCTGCTCAGCTGCAATACAGTGCTTTAGTGGCTCAAAATAGTGCGATGCTTTTGCATCTCCATCAGTCAGCAAGCCTCCTCATATACAAATACATTTTAAATATATCTTCTTTATTTCATTTGCATGCTTGAGTCGAGCCGTGAAAACAGCCAGTGTGGGTCTAACCCAAGTCCACTCCTGCAGCACCGCTTTGCGCTTATGAGAGGAGCTGACAACAGCTTGCTTACAGTCCACTCTCTAATGCTTTGACGTTTTGGTGGAATGTTGCTGCTAGTTTGGTCAAATGAATGATTTGGGATAAGATGGCTATTTTTGTGGTGTTTTTGTAAGTAAACAACTGCTAGCTTATACATATTTGAAATGCCAATTAAATTAGAACTTTGTGGTTTCTGAAATAAAATGCAGTCTAAACTGAAATTTTACTCACTGCATTGCCTATGAGTTGCTAACTTTGTGTGATCTCTTTTTTTTTTGTAGAAAATGAGGTGGATGGAGAGACTGTTCCAACCAGTCCCAGCAGAAGACTGCCCTCCCTGAGCCTGGTTCTGCTGGAGGTTTCTTCCTGTTAAAAGGGAGTTTTTCCTTCCCACTGTAGCCAAGTGCTTGCTCACAGGGGGTCGTTTTGACCGTTGGGGTTTTACATAATTATTGTATGGCCTTGCCTTACAATATAAAGCGCCTTGGGGCAACTGTTTGTTGTGATTTGGCGCTATATAAAAAAATTGATTGATTGATTGACTGTTGACTGTGGCTTGACAGAAATATGATTGCTTTTTTGTTTCAAGGTTCTTTCAAAAAACAACTTATATTCAAACAGTTTGTAAACAGTCTTAAGGAGACCGTTTTTACACTCACACTTGAACCTGTACCACCACAGGATTTGCAACAATCACCATCTGGGACATCCAGGTATGAGCACATTCTACTTTATGATCACTTTGTAACTATTTCAGGGTATATGCCTGATCTTATAAAGTATTAAAGGTTGTTAAATTAAACTATCTAAATTTCAGGCCCCTAAAGTGTGTGTGTGTATGTATGTGTGTATATATATATATATATATATATATACATTTTCATTGGTAACAATTGTGGAGTATTAACGTTTTCTTAGAAGACACATATTAATCGGACCTAATTACAAATAACTGATGTTATTGAAATATGACTTTTTGATTCCCCCCCCCCCCCCCCCCCCCCTCCAAAATGGGCTTAACATTCGGTCCATAAAGGATAAATAGAGGAGGAAATGTAGACTTCATTCAAAGACTGGCGCCAAAAGCCATGATGTTACAATCCAACTGTAAAAAACTTGTGAAAATAATAAAACTAATTAAATTAAAGTCTGTTCTTTACTAAAGTAAATTAGAACAATGAAGCAGTGGGACTTATTGTGTGGAGAAAAGATTATGTTGTTTTGCCCCTGTCTTAAAGTAACCCTAATGATGTACTTGTTATTATTACACTGATTGCACAACTTTGTTTTTGTAGCCACTAACGACTGGGAGTGAAGCATGCTGGGGTCATTCTGAACTGGGAGTGAAGAGCTGGGGTTATTATGTTTTTGCAAGAGGAAATACCTTTTTGATGCCTGTTGATTAAAGGAATTATGTGCGCCAGAGAGTTTGAGATGGCCACTCACCCTCCCTTCGCGCACACACTAGAAAAGAGGGGGCAGAGCCATGCTCCGATAGAGTCTGCTGCAGGTTTCGTACGAACGCCCAGCTGGTTGACAAGCGCACTCTACCGAAAGGTGTTGGCTCTCCACCTTAAAGGCGTCACGGTAAGAGAGAAAGAGATATTTTATGCGCTGCAACCACTTGTGTTTGATGTAACTGCTTTTGTGGGAATAAATATACGCCTGTTTGTTCTAGCAAAATGCAGTCTGTGTGATCATTTCTGTGTGCCGATCTGACCGAACCTTGTTTCAAAACACTTATCAATTCTGCATTTTTGAACAGGAAGTAACTAGTTTTTAGCGAGTTTGGGATCGAAGGTTGTAACTTCACTGTTAACATGGAAATTCGCCATGTTTGTGGTGCAAGACAACATTTTTCATAGACTAACATTGGCTAAAAACAATATAAAAAGTAGATAAAAGAGCTGAGGAACAACTCCGTTAGCTCCCAGGTCACTATTGGTAAATATATGTAAAACACTGTGGTGTCAAAATGTGTTTATGTGAACGATAACTCGTGTTAAATCTAAAGTGGCTTATTATTGAGGAATGCGCGAGAAATCCCAGAAATCGTAGCGTTGCAATGACCCAATCCCAAGCTCTATTATTTCTCGATCATTAATGGACTTCACAATGAACAAACTGTAAGATATAGGTCGATGTTTTACTTTAGTATTGGAAGAACACGAAAAATGCACAATAGGATCCCTTAAATGTTACATTAGTTTTAAAAAAAAAAGTCTTAAAGGTATTGCATTTCTCTTGAGGCTGCTGCATACACACGATGAATTTATTTCTCATTTACTCAATTACAGATTGCCAACAAATTTTGAAATCCCATCATTCCCTGCAAATCTACAGACCAAACTCAGTAACAAAGAACCATGTCATAGGAACTCAAAAGACAGACACACAATTGTGAGAGTTTTGTATGAGGCTATGGCACAATTCACACTGTAAGTATGTACATTGTGGTCACAAATGTTGGGCTAAGGGCAAAGTGTTAATGTTTATATTTGGATCTTTTCATTGTAGGTATCCCTGAAATTCAGAGTATGTACAGGTAGTAAAAATGCTCATCGTGAAATATCCTTTCCTGAAGGACATTGAAGGAAATGGTTATGTAAGTGTTTTGTTTCAGTTACTGTTATAAATGAAATAATGCTACACTGCATCCAGAATTATGTAATTTGGAGGTTGAAATCTGCACAATAAAAACAAAATACAATTTTCATTTGGGTTTTGATAAATTAAGAGGGCTTTAAATAATTATTATATTCTAAAAACTTGCAAGGCTAGCACAGGCATCATGATTTTAAAGCCAAATTATGCTGCAAAGATGCATACCCTATTGACTGGTGTAAATTTACGTGAGCAAAAAATGGTTGATGATTTGCTGACAGCAAAAAGCGACAAATCAAGAAACAACTGATTTCATAAATTGTAGAGGGTTTACTAAAGGGGCTTCCTATGAAGAAGTGGCCGTAATTGTTTTGGATGATTATATATGCACTGTAAATAAAAGCATTCTCTCTCTTTCTCAACTAGCACACATGGCACGCGTCATTAAAAAATAAGTTTAAAATGGAGCGGGAGCCTTTGGTCCAATGTGATGAGGTTCAACAGTTCAAGAGGAAGTTTGGTCATCAAAATTCAAAGAAGTCCTGTAACTCTGCATCTGGAACCACAAAGCGACAACACATGGTCAGTATTCAATGCATGCCTATCTTTTCACTTAAGTATTATGTTGTGTTTTATAAATTTGTTTCTCCTTAACTTTTAGGAACCAGTCACACTTACAGAAGATGCAACATCCATTGATGCTCACGTGAAGATTCTAAATAGCCAGTACCAAAAGATGATTCCTGATCATGCAGTAGTTCAAGATCGCATGCAACAAACATTTGCATGGCGTCAAAAAGAGATTGCTGAAGGAATGTCTGTGGAGGACATTTTGACAAAGTATCCCTTTTTAAGAACCACAAATGGAGTAAGTGTTGTCTGTACATTATCACTTTTAGTTTGCTCTTTAATCATTGACTTCTACAACTTCTGTGTAGCTGGCTGATGAGTTGGAGCGTATCCATCCAGAAGTGGGAAACTTATCAAAGAAGTTTAAAGACGAGTTAAAATTCATCAGTGCAAAAGTACTTGAGCACACAAGAGGGAAGACTTCAATCTTTGATCACTACCAGGATGCCAAAGATGAAGCACTGACTGAAAATGCACAAGGTATGACTCAGTGGCGTGCAGTGGGAAGTAGGGAGTAAGGGTGCTCATGATTAACTGGTTAATCGATTAATTGCTATCAATTTAAAGAAATGCTAACAAGTTAAGTGGTATAGAAGAAAGTAGCTGAAGTGCCATCAGAGATCTAAGAGGATTCCATAAACTATATGAGGTACACTCCTTTAATTTGGTGAGGTAATCATTTTACTTATGTGATTATGCTTCAATCAAATATAATCACAAATAGAAATTAATTACATATAACCAAGAGCTTTTGGTTATATGAAAGATCATGGTTATAGAAAATAATTTTACAATGGGATACAGCCAGTGGTTAAAAATATACATTATACAAATTCAATTATGATTTTTTTTTTTTTTTTTTGTAGGTTCTTTTGTTGTCAAAATATTGTTACTAAACAATACTTGACATTTTCACTCAGTATGATGCTTGGTGGCAAAGCATTCTCAATCAAAGTGTCAGGAACTCCCTGAACCAACTATTAGTTTATATTCATCAGACTTTGACATTTTTGCAGTGTTCAGTAATGCACTAGTAGTAGAGGATTGGATTGCCTTTGTTGCTTCTTTGGAGAAAAAAAAAAAATCTTCTGACTGGATCCATTTAGCCAACTAAGGGATTTCAGAAATCAAAACCATTATTTTCCAAATGACAAAATGAAAAGCATCATAGCTCTCCTTGAAAAAAACAAAGTGAACATCCTCAACAATCTGCTTTTGTACAGAAACAGAAAGGAAATTGTTCTTTGGACAATTTAAAATGTAATTGAACAAGTTATTTTTAAACTGTTTCAAAAGTTCATGAATATAAGGAGCAGTGTCAGCAACATATAGCAACGTAATGTCCTGGTGCTCTGATACCAGCTTTATCGTTGTTAATGTAATATATATTTTTCCACAGATATCAATCTACGAGCAACTGCCATTTTCATGCCAATATTTTTCAAAGAGAAGATTGATCATTTCATTACTCTTGGAGAGGTATGTAGTAAATGTTTCCTCAGTGATATTTTTAATATATAAAAGAAATACATTGAATTGTGTCAACTGGGCTTAAATTTCAAATGTGAAGATGCTTCACCACTCATTTGAGTACCTTCTTCGACTTACCTGAACTTTATTTATCTTTACATGTTTCATCTGATGACAGCTGAAACATGTAAAGATAAAAATCGACATCTTAAGACCTAGTCAGTCATAAAATGATATAATACGGTATATAACATAACTTTTGATATTTTCTTTTACAGCAAGACCCAGTACATCCATATCCTACTATTCAGCTGCTGGAAGAAGACTGGAAAAAAGACATTCACCATCAGAGTCCCAAATGTGGTTAAGTGGACAGCGTTGAGGTGTGCCGTTGTTCTGGCATTGAGGATGGAGTCATGGCTGTATTCTGTGTATACTTCATTTTCAACATTCATTATCCACGCAGCCTCAAGAACACTTTAAATTTCCTTCAACGATATATGCGAAAATATCACTGGGAAGGGGACCAAGCTTTGGCCAATAACTGTTAGCCGCAAAATAAATCTTCTTTATTGATGCCACAGCCATATCAATGTCCAAAGTGTTCCCGCAGAGTATTCACACTAACTAAATTAATCCTAACATTGGACTAATCCATGCCCATGAGCCCAACTTCCAAATTTCATGTGGATTAATAACTGTTGTTCCTCTTTCAAAATATTTGAATCATTTAGACGACACGTATATCGCAAGCATTGTAATGGTGACCCTGAAAATAACTGTGCTGAGGAGGACTTTGCTGGAAATGACTCTACTGAGAGGGACATTGAGGTATCATCAGTTGTTGAAGATTTAAATGAACATTTCCCATCTGCTGCAAAAACTGCACCTTCGATTGATGCACTTTCAAAAGACTTTAAAAACAATTTGTTTAATTTCGTTTTAAAATGTCGAGAAAAAAACCTTCCTGTGTCCGTACAAAAGGAGATTGTTGAGGATGTTAACTTCCTTTTTTGTTTTTTTCAAGGAAACTATGATGCTTTTATAACCCATCATTTGGAAAGTAACGGTTTTAATATTTCTGAAATTCCTGAGTTGGCTAGAGTGATCCAGTCGGATGATTTTTTCAAAAAAGCAACAGAGGCAATCCAATCCCCGTACTGCATTACTGAACACTGCAAAAATGCACTACAAATGACAGAGCCGGTGGATTAGAAACTAACAGATGACAAAGGAAAAGTAATAGGTAGCTGTTCATACGTGCCAATTCATAAGGTCCTCAAAAACTACTGTTCAAATGAGGAGATTAAGGATGTTATTTTTTCCAGCCATACACCAGATTCTAATTTTCTGTCTGACTATTGTGATGGGAATATTTTCAAAGAGCACCATTTTTTAAAGGATCATCCAAATGCTCTGCGTTTGCATTTCTATGAAGATGAATTTGAAGTGGTGAACCCTTTAGGAGCAAAAAGAAAAACAAACTGTGTGGCTTGTATTATACAACTGGCAATTTGGACAAAAAATATTGGTCACTTCAACGGCATATTCATTTGGCTCTGTTGGTACGCTATTCATTTGTGAAAAAATGTGGTTGGGACATTGTTTTGAAACCTTTGCTTGATGATCTAAAACGACTAGCAAGTCATGGATTTACTGTATCAGTTGATCAAAAGGAACACACATTTTTTGCTGGTCTTGCAACTATATCTTGTGACAATTTGTCTGCACATATGCTTGGAGGATTTAAAATGTCATTTAACTCTGGAAGAATATGCAGATACTGCATGGCAACACATAGAAACATCAAAGAAATGTTCAGAGAAGACTTTCTTTTGAGAACTTCTGATGACAGAGCAACATATGGTATTAATCAGCCATCTCCTTTTGAAGCCCTTGATTATTTTGACACAACCACAGCATTTCCACCAGATATCATGCATGACTTGTTAGAAGGTGTGATTCCATTGGTTATGAAATTGGTTATTGGTAAAGCTCACACAATTGTGTGTCTGTCTTTTGAGTTCCTATGACATGGTTCTTTGTTACTGAGTTTGGTCTGTAGATTTGCAGGGAATGATGAGATTTCAAAATTTGTTGGCAATCTGTAATTGAGTAAATGAGAAATTCATTGTGTGTATGCAGCAGCCTCAAGAGAAATGCAATACCTTTAAGACTTTTTTTTTTAATACTAATGTAACATTTAAGGGATCCTATTGTGCATTTTTCGTGTTCTTCCAATACTAAAGTAAAACATCGACCTATATCTTACAGTTTGTTCATTGTGAAGTCCATTAATGATCGAGAAATAATAGAGCTTGGGATTGGGTCATTGCAACGCTACGATTTCTGGGATTTCTCGCGCATTCCTCAATAATAAGCCACTTTAGATTTAACACGAGTTATCGTTCACATAAACACATTTTGACACCACAGTGTTTTACATATATTTACCAATAGTGACCTGGAAGCTAACGGAGTTGTTCCTCAGCTCTTTTATCTACTTTTTATATTGTTTTTAGCCAATGTTAGTCTATGAAAAATGTTGTCTTGCACCACAAACATGGCGAATTTCCATGTTAACAGTGAAGTTACAACCTTCGATCCCAAACTCGCTAAAAACTAGTTACTTCCTGTTCAAAAATGCAGAATTGATAAGTGTTTTGAAACAAGGTTCGGTCAGATCGGCACACAGAAATGATCACACAGACTGCATTTTGCTAGAACAAACAGGCGTATATTTATTCCCACAAAAGCAGTTACATCAAACACAAGTGGTTGCAGCGCATAAAATATCTCTTTCTCTCTTACCGTGACGCCTTTAAGGTGGAGAGCCAACACCTTTCGGTAGAGTGCGCTTGTCAACCAGCTGGGCGTTCGTACGAAACCTGCAGCAGACTCTATCGGAGCATGGCTCTGCCCCCTCTTTTCTAGTGTGTGCGCGAAGGGAGGGTGAGTGGCCATCTCAAACTCTCTGGCGCACATAATTCCTTAATCAACAGGCATCAAAAAGGTATTTCCTCTTGCAAAAACATAATAACCCCAGCTCTTCACTCCCAGTTCAGAATGACCCCAGCATGCTTCACTCCCAGTCGTTAGTGGCTACAAAAACAAAGTTGTGCAATCAGTGTAATAATAACAAGTACATCATTAGGGTTACTTTAAGACAGGGGCAAAACAACATAATCTTTTCTCCACACAATAAGTCCCACTGCTTCATTGTTCTAATTTACTTTAGTAAAGAACAGACTTTAATTTAATTAGTTTTATTATTTTCACAAGTTTTTTACAGTTGGATTGTAACATCATGGCTTTTGGCGCCAGTCTTTGAATGAACTAAGTCTACATTTCCTCCTCTATTTATCCTTTATGGACCGAATGTTAAGCCCATTTTGGAGGGGGGGGGAATCAAAAAGTCATATTTCAATAACATCAGTTAATTGTAATTAGGTCTGATTAATATGTGTCTTCTAACAAAACGTTAATACTCCACAATTGTTACCAATGAAAATGTAAATATATATATATATATATATACACATACATACACACACACACTTTAGGGGCCTGAAATTTAGATAGTTTAATTTAACAACCTTTAATACTTTATAAGATCAGGCATATACCCTGAAATAGTTACAAAGTGATCATAAAGTAGAATGTGCTCATACCTGGATGTCCCAGATGGTGATTGTTGCAAATCCTGTGGTGGTACAGGTTCAAGTGTGAGTGTAAAAACGGTCTCCTTAAGACTGTTTACAAACTGTTTGAATATAAGTTGTTTTTTGAAAGAACCTTGAAACAAAAAAGCAATCATATTTTCTGTCAAGCCACAGTCAACAGTCAATCAATCAATCAATTTTTTTATATAGCGCCAAATCACAACAAACAGTTGCCCCAAGGCGCTTTATATTGTAAGGCAAGGCCATACAATAATTATGTAAAACCCCAACGGTCAAAACGACCCCCTGTGAGCAAGCACTTGGCTACAGTGGGAAGGAAAAACTCCCTTTTAACAGGAAGAAACCTCCAGCAGAACCAGGCTCAGGGAGGGGCAGTCTTCTGCTGGGACTGGTTGGAACAGTCTCTCCATCCACCTCATTTTCTACAAAAAAAAAAAGAGATCACACAAAGTTAGCAACTCATAGGCAATGCAGTGAGTAAAATTTCAGTTTAGACTGCATTTTATTTCAGAAACCACAAAGTTCTAATTTAATTGGCATTTCAAATATGTATAAGCTAGCAGTTGTTTACTTACAAAAACACCACAAAAATAGCCATCTTATCCCAAATCATTCATTTGACCAAACTAGCAGCAACATTCCACCAAAACGTCAAAGCATTAGAGAGTGGACTGTAAGCAAGCTGTTGTCAGCTCCTCTCATAAGCGCAAAGCGGTGCTGCAGGAGTGGACTTGGGTTAGACCCACACTGGCTGTTTTCACGGCTCGACTCAAGCATGCAAATGAAATAAAGAAGATATATTTAAAATGTATTTGTATATGAGGAGGCTTGCTGACTGATGGAGATGCAAAAGCATCGCACTATTTTGAGCCACTAAAGCACTGTATTGCAGCTGAGCAGGATTTGACGCTAGCTTATGGGCCTTTCACACTGAATACTGCAGGCCAATCCGTCAACGCTTCCCTATCCGCCAGATGCGTTTCCAATGCGTCATGACGTCAAGACGCTTCGCTTCAGAAGCGGCAAGGGGGCGGAGATTGCTATGTCACACTCTGGCTGTTTCCACAGCCTGAAAAAAGTTCAGCGATCGCCATCTTGAATTTGCGTCGCCTGAACCACAAAAAATTCTCCCATCACCCTGATGGGAGAAGCTTTTTTTTTCCCCCCCAGCTACTTTTCGGAGTGACTCCGACCGAGGGAGGACTGACGACTTGGTGGGATATCTATCAAACCGCGACAGCGAGCCAACCCACACGGAGAAGCCGGCCTTCAGACATCATCACTGGGCAGATCGAGGCAGGCAGCCGGGGTGATGGAGCAAACCCACTCAGTCCAAAATCTCCCACTTTTTGGATATATGCGAAGTCCCAGTTTGCTCAACAGAGTTTAGCTCTGCAGCTTTATCGAGGTGAGAATAATGTAAAAATAAAACGTGACGTTTACTGAACTGCTGTGAAGGTTTAATGATCGTCTAACGATAGCGTAGCCTTTTAGCACAGTTGATCTGAGTGAACACTTTAATTTGTAAATGATTCAGTCTCTTATTTTTACCAAATAAAGCTACAGCTTTTTTCAGAGACCACAAAAGCTCAACTTGAAATAACTTATTTTTTCGGGCGTTTTCCCCCCCTTTTTTTATATATTAACCGTTTAGTGTTTCTTTATATTTAAAGAAATATTTTTATTTGTCCCAATCAGGAACATTTGCTGTGCAGACAACCAAACTTCCATTGATGAGCTGAACACCACGAAGTCCAGTCGAAAGAAAACATCTCTGCTTTTCAGCAACACAAGTCAAAAGACATTTTGGACAAGTGTTGTAGAAGCTCTCCACTTATTGTGCTCAAACTCATATTTTAGACATGACTCTGTCCTGATGACATTAAAGGCAATTACATATTTTGACAAAATTACAAGTTGAAATGACTATAAAAAAATTCATCATGAGGTTTGTCACAGAAATCCTACTTTACAATCACACTGTTAAATTATTTCCTGTTGCATTTATAATAAACATTTGTATTTAACTATTTATTTACAGTGTCTGTTTTTTGGTTGGAATGAGATATAAATTATCTACCAGACTTAAAAAGTTTCCATGCTATTTTATTTGTCTAAAAATAAATGTCCAAGGTTCCTTGTGTTAAACAAGAAATTATCTCATCTGAAATAAAAGGTGGTTTTAATTTACTGATGAAAGGTTTCTAAAGAACCATTTATTAATTTATTTAGCTATTTTAAGTACAAGTGTTCTAAACTTTTTTTAAACAGTAATCAGAAATTCTGAGTTAACAACAACAAAAAACATTTCCAAGGATTTTTCTTCAGAAAACTGCTCTATAAAATGAGCAGTCCTGCGACAGGTTTGTTTTGTATAGATCAGTGGTTTCTGCACCAATCTGTGTTATAGAGATCAGTGGTTACCGATCTGTTTTTTTTTATAGATCAGTGGTTACCAATCCGTGTTGTAGAGATCAGTGGTTACCGATCCGTTTTTTATAGATCAGTGGTTTCTGTCACTAGTCTTCCGTGTTTTGGCCCGACGCGTCGTTCCTATTGGACAGTGCGAAGCTACGTCACAGCCCAGAGTGTTGGAAGTTGGATTGAACCTTGACTGCGTCAGCCTGCTGACAGAAGGCGATGCGCGCTCCCATAAGAAGCGTCGGTTTAGCTCGGCTTTTGACGCGGCACATCTTAAAAGCAACGCGTCTCATTGAAAATAATGCTTTTTTGATGCATTTGACGCGTCTGACGTATTCAGTGTGAAAGGCCCTGTATTCAGTGTGTAGCCTCCCGCCCAAAGATGGCTAGTGCCCGCGCAAACAGAAGCTAATGCTAACGTAACTTTTCACGTCCATTATACATAAAATCCACATAAAAAATAATAATAACTTGACCCAGACACGGGCATACACCAGCCATGGTTTAAACGACATTTGAGTCACTTTTCATGCAGTGTAATTTACAAAAGAATAAAACTTTTAGTCCACAATTTGTTCAAACTTACCGCTGAATCGTTTGGCTTCCTCCTCGGACACAGCTATCCCGGACTGAATAATTTTTCCCAAAAGCTCTTCGGTGGAAAGAGCACGTAAAACAGTGGCCTCCATAAGGATATCCAAATCCAGTGTCCTCACCCGGGAAAGTGATTAGAAGACCGTAGCACAACAGACAGTATCCTTCCTCATTGGTACTGCTATTCATGTATTAATGCACATTAATTCAAAATAGTTCCAACTTGGTGACATTTTTGTACCCTCTATGCTCAAATTTGAACCATGTGGGGTACTTTTTTGTACCATTTTGACCTAAATGGTACATTTATGTTCTTTTTGAATTTTAAAATGTATGTTGTACCATTTTTACTCCCAAAAAGCTAAATTATGTATCCTAAGGTCCAATAATGAACCATATAAGTTACAATGTTCCAGATTTGTACCTATGAGTACATAAATGGTCTCATAATATACCCTTATTTCTGAGAGTGTAGTGTTTGTAAGAGTAGAATGGGAGGCAGAGCCTTCAGCTTTCAGGCTCCTCTCCTGTGGAACCAGCTCCCAATTCAGATCAGGGAGATAGACACCCTCTCTACTTTTAAGATTAGGCTTAAAACTTTCCTTTTTGCTAAAGCTTATAGTTAGGGCTGGATCAGGTGACCCTGAACCATCCCCTAGTTATGCTGCTATAGACTTAGACTGCTGGGGGATTCCCATGATGCACTGAGTGTTTCTTTCTCTTTTTGCTCTGTATGCACCACTCTGCATTTAATCATTAGTGATTGATCTCTGCTCCCCTCCACAGCATGTCTTTTTCCTGGTTCTCTTCCTCAGCCCCAACCAGTCCCAGCAGAAGACTGCCCCTCCCTGAGCCTGGTTCTGCTGAAGGTTTCTTCCTGTTAAAAGGGAGTTTTTCCTTCCCACTGTCGCCAAGTGCTTTCTCACAGGGGGTCGTTTTGACCGTTGGGGTTTTTCCGTAATTATTGTATGGCCTTGCCTTACAATATAAAGCGCCTTGGGGCAACTGTTTGTTGTGATTTGGCGCTATATAAATAAAATTGATTTGATTTGATTATTATGATCATAAAAGTTCTTAGTCAAGGTGGGTTGGGGTTCGCCTTCATCAGAAACGTGACTATCATTATTGGAAAGGCTATGTTGTGCAGTAATAACATATGTAATACAAAATCTTCCAATTTTCAGGGACCTTGTCAAGGTGGTAGGTGTTAGTTGTCAAGGTGGCCACCTTAGCTATAAAGTACTGGGGAAAACAGTGGAACTTAACTAATTTGGTCAAACTAAATGGAGTGTCCTGCCATACATTTATGTATCAAAGTAAGTTATTAATCGCATCTAAATAACACGTAAATGCACACACACTCATAATCTTTTTTTTTTTTTTTTTTTTTTATATAACTAGACACAAGGGTGACTGGTTAAATCCAGAAATGTTGGTTTTGTGAATGGCCTTCCTTTCCAATACAGTTTCTGATAATTCAGCATGTGTGTATGGTCTTTACTTTTCTTACTCTTGCACCACGCAAGACACCAACATAGACACAGATAGTTTCTCTCCTTCAACATACTATACATTAGGCCATATTTGTTGTGCATGCTGCTGGATGTGGTAACAGAATGTTGTTGATTAAAAAATTAAAAGGCATAGCACTTGTCATAAGTTGCTGTTGTTTTCCTTTTACTGCTCTTAACAGAGCAGTGTTGGAGAATATGATGGCAAGGAAATTACTTAAGTTAATATATCCGTTAGTGGTAAACTAGTAAATGTGTTGTCATTCACAGAATTATAAGTAAGACTATGCACTGTATTGCCAATCACACACAATATCCACACCAATCTTTTCAGTACACATACTGTTTATTGCCTGTGAGCATTTAGAAGTGACATTGGCGGTTCTGCAGGTATGTAATTAAGTATCATAATGGCACAGCAGACACGGAGAAACAGCCCATTGTGCAAGTACTTGTACTTTTGTACTCAAAAGTAAATTTAAAAGTTAGTACTTTTACTTAAGTGCATTTTTGGTGTACTACTTGAGTAAATATTTTGTAGGGTACTTCTACTTTTACTTAAGTACAAAACTTCAGTACTTCTTCCACCTCTGATAGAGATATATATATATATATAATTTCCCTGTGACGTGATCCCGGAAGGGCTTTTTTTAAGTGTTAATTATTACCATGAAAGCATGTGATTGTACAACATCTTCTGGCCATAGCTGTGGAGTTTCAGCCAACTCAGCTGTGCAAGCTCCATTCAGTGGGCTCAGTCAAAACCAATCCTGTACCAAGATCAACATGATTCAAACTGCATTATTGTATGTTCATTTTTATGAAGTTGGACTAAAATAACTGACCTATATCTGTTGAGGCTGACGGCTAATGCACCAAGTGCGCTGTATAAATTTTGATAAAGCACAAGTTATGTCTATCATGCCAGCTTTGTGCATACCAGTTTTGAGCTGTGAACATTTTGGATTCAAAGAAGAAATGAAAAGAAAAAGATTGTGTACATATTGCATATAGGTTACATTATAGCGCGCTCTATGGCTCTTGTGTTTAATATGAATTGGCCAAAACTTTAAATATTCACATGATCTCTATCATTATTTTATCAGACTTTGATCCTGTGGTTGTTACTTGTATTGCACTTGAACATTCACTGTACCAATTATATTAATCATATTGTTGTTAATAGCCTTAAGGGCCCACAGTAATTATGCTACACCACATCACTTTCCACTGGATGAATAATGAGCTGCACTAAATTACATTTTCGCACCAAGTCCTACGTCTGCAGTTATTTTTGTGCAAGTAACTCAAACGTAATGCTGGTGTCATGTAAGACATTACAATTCAGAGACAGTAATACTGTAATGTAACAAATTACTTTGAAATAATAGTAATAACTATTAATCTATAATGTATTACATTTTGGAAGTAACCTACCCAACCGTGCAGCACAGCACAGCTGGTCAATCAGCACAAACTGTGTCAGATCCAGTAAATAGGCTTCACTGAGCAGTTACTTCAGTGCACCCTATAGAGGAGCTGGAAAGGACAAAATGAAAACTCAAAAGAAGAAATTCAGACCAACTGCTGATTTTTAAAAATATGTCTGGAAGGAATTTAATTAGTAGTCAAGTGAGAAAGAAGACTACTCATTCTGCAGACTGGTCTTGTCGATGGCCCCGTTCCTCCTCAGGAGCAGCTTTGGTAATCTTCAAATGGCACCACACTGTTTTTTTAGCCAGTCCTTATGTAGACTTTTTCACTGCCCCTGTGTTGCATTATAATCAGCGATAAGTTAGACGCAGTCGCAGAGGAAATGTTGATCACTGGAAGAAGATGTTTTCTGATGAAGTGCAATTTTAACACCATGCTGCACATCTGGATAAGTGATCAATAATGGATAGTTGGATGAATGGATGATGGATGGACAGATGTGCAAGTGGATGAATGGGTTAATGATAGATGTATAACGGACTGATGGATGAAGGTACTCATGGATAGATATGTGGATAGGTGTGTAAATGGAAAGATGACTCAATGATGGATGGATGTGTAGATAATTATATATACATAGCTTGTCCCCATATGGATGGATGATAGGTGTATGAATAAGTTTTAGAATAGATGTATGTGTATGGATGGATGGCTAGATAGATGAATGGATAATGGAGGAATATATGTGTGAATGGATGAATGGATTGGTGCATTGATATGAGTGTAGATGGATGGAGTGATAATGAATGGATAAAGGGATGGATGTGATGGAAGATAGACGTATGAATGAGTTGGTGAGTAGATGTGTTGATGTATGTATAGCTAGATAGATAGATCCTCCTGGCATCTGTCTGTCTGCGGGAGACAATGGTGTAGCATCCAGTTTGTTTTTTGCTTTTTTGTTTGTTTGTTTTTTTTACACTTTTTAATTAAATTTTAATTTCATTTGTATAGTGCCAAATCACAACAAAGCTGCCACAAGAAAGGTCTAACCTTAGACAGACAGACAGAGAGACATAGATAGATAGATAGATAGTGTTGGGAAAGTGTAGGGACACGGACCCACAACAGGGGGCGTAAATGAACGGACAATGGATGAGCCAAAAAACAACAATTTACTGTTGTGAAAGTGCACAACGAAATACAGATAATCACAGAATTTGTATTCAATCAATGTACAAAGGTGACGTGTGGGCAGGCTCAAGGATAGAAGACGTCTGTCCAGAGAAGAGCCGGGTCCCACACGATTTCCACTGCCAGCGGATCTGAAGCACACCGGAGCCGCCAAGTCCTGAGTCCTCAGGTGGCCACTGTCTCCAGCTGTCAGACTTGGTACTGCTGGCAGGAGGCAGAAACAGTTAATGGTGTGTGTGTGTGTGTGTGTGTGTGTGTGTGTGTGTGTGTGTGTGTGTGTGTGTGTGTGTGTGTGTGTGTGTGTGTACACACACCCAGTAAACAGTCAGCAAGCACAGTTCTTTAGGTGGGAAAAACACCTCCACCTCAAACACAGTAACACAGTTCGTGCAGAGCCTGAGAGCTACTTCTCTTAGTTTGACGTGCGGAATGAAGTCCGTCACTCATCACGCTTCCCAAACTCAGCGTCCAGCTGCAAGTAGGATCCTCAGGTACTCCTGCAAAGACTCAGAAAATTACGTGCGTTTTGGCATAATCACGGCTGAGAGGTTTACCTTAAGCGGTAGTCGATAACTCGGCAGCGAGGTGGAGATGCTGCCCGGCTTTTATGGTGGTGGTGAGTGACAGCTGGAGATGATGATGGGTGACAGCTGTCACTCCCTGTTGCTTCTGCAGGGCGGCAGCGCCCTCTTGTGCCTGAAGCCTGCACTTCAGGCAGGGCGCCCTCTGGTGGTGGTCCAGCAGTACCTCCTCTTCAGCGGCCCACACAACAGGACCCCCCCCCCCCCCCCCAACGGGCGCCTCCTGGCTTGTCGGGGTGCCAGGTGTAGAAGTCGGCCAGGAGGGCCGGGTCCAGGATGAAGCTCCTCTTCACCCAGGAGCGTTATTCAGGTCCATACCCCTCCCAGTCCACCAGATACTGGAACCCCCGGCCCCTACGATGGACATCCAGGAGCCTGCGACCAGTCCAGGCAGGCTCCCCGTCGATGATCCGGGCAGGAGGCGGCGCTGGCCCGGGAGTGCAGAGGGGTGAGGTGTGGCGAGGTTTGATTCTGGAAACATGGAATACCGGGTGAGTCCACAGTGAAGCTGGGAGTTGAAGCTTCACTGCGGCTGGACTGAGGACTTTAAGGATTCAAAAGGGTCCAATGTAGCGGTCCTTCAACTTGGGGGATTCCACTTGGAGGGGGATGTCCTTGGATGAAAGCCACACCTCCTGCCTGGGCTGATATGCAGGAGCCGGAGAACGCCTGCGGTCTGCATGGGCCTTGGCCCTCGTCCGGGCCTTCAGCAGGGCAGAGCGGGCGGTGCACCACACCCAACAGCATCCACGAAGGTGGGCCTGGACTGAGGGGACACCGACCTCTCCCTTCACCATAGGAAACAGTGGGGGCTGGTACCCCAAGCACACTTAAAACGGGGAGAGGACGGTTGCAGAGGATACTTGGCTGTTGTGGGCGTACTCGATCCAGGCCAGATGGTTGCTCCAGGCCGTCGGGTGCGCAGAGGTCACGCAGCGGAGAGCTTGTTCTAACTCCTGGTTCGCCCGTTCTGCCTGTCCGTTCGTTTGGGGATGATATCCGGACAAGAGGCTTACTGTGGCCCCCAGTTCTCTGCAGAAACTCCTCCAGACTTGTGAGGAGAACTGGGGACCATGGTCAGAGACGATGTTGGATGGAATCCCATGCAGACGCACGACATGGTGGACAAGGAGGTCTGCAGTCTCCTGGGCCAATTTTCAGACCAGTGAGACGTCAATATATTTTTTCCTCTTCGTGATGCATTTTTTGGACAGTTGCGACTAATACTATGGTCCAACTTATAGTCTGGAAAATACGGTACATTCCATACATTTAGGGGTGATTTATGAGTTTGTCTGGGTCAACTCATTGGAGTCACAGAAGTTTCAGTTTTTTTTCAAATGTTCTTTATGCAACTCTGACAAGATCCCTTATCGCATTATCACTCATATTAATGTTCAAAACCTTCACACTTAGAGCTTCCTGACAGCAATTTGTTAATCAGTTGAAAGACTCAACGCTCACAAATATCGGTGAGTCACAAGAATGTTAAATAAATGCAACATCTTAAAAAAAAAAAAAAGCTTTACTCAATGGAAAAGTGAGCTAAGAAACAGGAACTATATCAAGGTTTCTGGAGCTTGTAGTTTTACAAACAGAGTTTTAAATAAAAACACGTGGCCGGAAAAAACATAAATTCAACTGGTATTTTTGCACAACACCCCCCAAAACTGGAGAATTAGTTAAAAAGAATTAAAGAGCCCAGTTGATGCAATCCAAAGATTGTCAATGTGGAAGATGCAACAATACAGCACACACACAAAGTGGGAAAACATTTGCACAGTGTCTGTTTTTATTTAGAAGTATCAAAATAAGATGGGCAGGAATCATTTAATGTTTTGCATCCTTCCTGCTAATGACTCTTGCTTTTCTCTACATGTGCAGATTCAATTAAATCAGTGTTGTTTGCATTGAAAGCTCAGTAACACCACAGTTACAAGTACTTGTAAGTTTGTGCAATCTCCCATGACAGTATCAGACATACCAAAGCTGTAAAGCAAACACTCAGGAGAAAACAACACTTCTATAATGACGGCCTTAGAGCTCTTCCTGAGGTGCCAAATGATAATTTAGTGTGTGGAGGTTCAAAGTAAAAACACAGACCCAAAGAGCGCCAGACTCACACCTGTTTGTCTGTTTTGTTCCTCTGCCAGCAGAGAGCAGTGGGTGTTAGTGCCACGCTTCAGTCTCACAGTTTCACAGCTGATTTCTGCCAAAACAAACTTCAGTGATCCCAAAAACAAGCCAAACCCGTTTTTGGCACTGATCGGTTTTGCAGATACAAAACTAAGTAACATTGTCGTTCTGTGCATTAGCATCGTCTTCAACACTGCTACATCTGCCACGAGGACATGCAGCTCTAACCCGCTTTGGGAATTGGCACACGTTTTACACCACATACTCTTTCTGTTCAGTGTGTGCTGCTCCTGGTGTACCAATCAGAATTTACGAGGGCTGTCAAAGTATAGGTCCTTTTATTTTTTTCAAAAACTATATGGATTTCTTTTTACGTCAGACATGCTTGAACCCTCGTGCACATGCGTGAGTTTTTCCACGCCTGTCGGTGACGTCATTCGCCTGTGAGCACTCCTTGTGGGAGGAGTCGTCCAGCCCCTCGTCGGAATTCCTTTGTCTGAGAAGTTGCTGAGAGACTGGCGCTTTGTTTGATCAAAATTTTTTCTAAACCTGTGAGACACATCGAAGTGGACACGGTTCGAAAAATTAAGCTGGTTTTCAGTGAAAATTTTAACGGCTGATGAGAGATTTTGAGGTGATTCTGTTATATGGCTGGGGGGGCCTGGCTGCCGGTTTGTTTCTGTTTTTTGGTTTTCCTCCCAGGTGGCGTGCGTTTGGGACTGAGTGGCTGTGTTGCTGAGGCTGTCAGGACCTCACCCTGATCACCTGCGACTCGTCAGGACTCACAGCTGTGGTGCATCTGGATGGATTGGAACATGTTGGCATTTAAGACTGGACTGCACAGTGTGTATTGGCCAGAGACTCGACCTTGTGACCAGACGGGTGAGATCGTCGTCTTGGGAGCCATCTCATCAGCAGCGGATGCTGAGAACGTCCAGGTTTGATGCACAGTCTGTGAAAGAGGAGGGGGTGAGGTCTCACGCTCGTCAGCACACTTCCTGAGGTACGTTAGATTTTGTGACTAACAGTTATACAGTCAGTAAATGTGGTGTCCCTCACACCTTATTGTATTGAGCTGTATGTTAGTCATGTATCAGCTTTCACTGCGGTGGAGTTTTGTGAACTGGATGTTCCATGCCTGCAGGTTGGGAAGCTGATCAGTAATCAAGCCAGGAAGTGTTTGCTGTTTGTACACCTTTAAGTGTTCTGTGTGTTGAGTGTGGACTCACATAATGGTTCCTTCTTTCACAGACTCGGTTGTTGCGGCCACCTGGGGGGTGTCGGCGGGGTCCTTGGGTCCGAAACAACTTCTGGCTCCGGACCGTTAGCGCTGCTGGGAGCGCACCACGCCAGGCCGCACCTTTTGTTGTTATATTATCACTGTTATGTATTAAATTCAGTTAGCCTTTGTACCGTGCTCTGCTTATTTCATACTGGGTCCTTCAAACGCTAGTCGGTTCTCCGAGCTGCGTCCGACACATAACAGATTCTGTCGCTTTAAGGACTTTTCACGGTGCGAGACATCGCGCAGCGCTCTCAGGCGGCATCATCAGCCTGTTTCAAGCTTAAAAGCTCCACATTTCAGGCTCTATTGATCCAGGACGTCGTGAGAGAACAGAGAAGTTTCAGAAGAAGTCGGTTTCAGCATTTTATCCGGATATTCCACTGTTAAAGGAGATTTTTTTAATGAAAGACGTGCGGGCGGGTCCGCGCGTCGGGACGCAGCCGACGCGGCGCGGCGGCACAGGAAAAACACCTCCGTGTTGATAACCATTTGTTAAAATCCAGTTGGCTTTTGATGGCTTTCTGTTGTATGGCTGGGGGGCCTGGCTGCCTTTTTGTTTCTGTCTTTTGTTTTTCCTTCCAGGTGGCTTGCATTTGGGACTGAGTGGCTGTGTAGCTGAGTTTATCAGGACCTCACCCTGATCACCTGAGGCTGATCACCTGCCGCTCGTCAGGACTCACAGCTGTGGTGCATCTACATGGATTGGAACATGGTGGCATTTAAGACTGGAGTACACAGTGTGTATTTGCCAGAGACTCGACCTTGTGACCAGACGGGTGAGATTGTCGTCTCGGGAGCCATCTCATCATCAGCGGATGCAGAGAACGTCCAGGTTTGATGCATGGTCTGTGAAAGAGGAGGGGGTGAGGTCTCACGCTCGTCAGCACACTTCCTGAGGTACGTTAGATTTTGTGACTAACATTTATACAGTCAGTAAATGTGGTGTCCCTCACACCTTATTATATTGAGCTGTATGTTGGTCGTTTAAATCAGCTTCCGCTGCAGTGAGTTTGTGAACTGGATGTTCCATGCCTGCAGGGTGGGAAGCTGATTAGTAATTAAGCCAGGAAGTGTTTGCTGTTTGTGCACCTTTGAGCGTTCTCTCTGTGTGTTGAGTGTGGACTCGCATAATGATTCCTTCTTTCACAGACTCGGTTTGTCGCGGCCACCTGGGGGGTGTTGGCGGGGTCCTTGGGTCCGAACCAGTTCTGGCTCCGGACCGTTAGCGCTGCTGGGAGCGCACCGCAATCCACCACGCCAGACCGCACACTTTTATATTTTTCACAGCACTGTTATGTTCATTAAACTCTGTTATCTTTTGTACCGTGCTCTGCTTATTTTATACTGGGTCCTTCAAACGCTGGTCGGTTCTCCGGGCTGCGTCCGACACATAACAGCTTTCAGTGGAGTGAGTATATGAGAAATTGTTTATCAGCTGGAGATGTTCCAACTTGTCCTTAAGGCTTCCAGCAGAGGTGTTTTTCCTGTGACGGAGCGTCGCGGCGGCTGCGAGCCGATGCTGCAATCCGCCCGCACGTCTTTCATTAAAAAAATCTCCTTTAACAGTGGAATATCCGGATAAAATGCTGAAACCGACTTCTTCTGAAACTTCTCTGTTCTCTCACGACGTCCTGGATCAACAGAGCCTGAAATGTGGAGGTTTTAAGCTTGAAACAGGCTGATGACGCTGCCTGAGAGCGCTGCACGACGTCTCGCACCGTGAAAAGTCCTTAAAGCGACAGAATCACCTCAAAAATCTCTCATCAGCTGTTAAAATTTTCACTGAAAACCAGCTTAATTTTTCGAACCGTGTCCACTTCGATGTGTCTCACAGGTTTAGAAAACGTTTTGATCAAACAAAGCGCCAGTCTCTCAGCAACTTCTCAGACAAAGGAATTCCGACGAGGGGCTGGACGACTCCTCCCACAAGGAGTGCTCACAGGCGAATGACGTCACCGACAGGCGTGGAAAAACTCACGCATGCGCACGAGGGTTCAAGCATGTCTGACGTAAAAACATATGAATGAAATCCATATAGTTTTTGAAAAAAATAAAAAGGACCTATACTTTACGGACAGACCTCGTACTTTAAAAACAAGTCATCATTGCATGAAATCACACTTGTATGAACTTTGCAATTAATTTTTGGTTCACATGCATTCCTAACCATGAGGATCAGTTCATACAGATCACAGATCAACTGTGATCTGTCAGCATCACTTAAGCAATATGCTCACAGACCACAAGCGGTCCCTCACCGACCACCAGTTGTCCGCGGACCACTGTTTCAGAAAGGCTGATCCAGGAGGAATGGTCAAAAAAATCAAGATGCATCCAGTGGGTGGAGGTTCTCTGGATGAAAGTACCTTGTTGATGGCAGAGGAGAGAGATAAATTGCAGGACTGGTTCAAGCTGCTATAAAGGCACCAGTAACGCAAACAGGTAACAGTGATCACCAGGGTCCTGTATTAGCAGCAAAGCATAAGCAACTTGATTGTGAAGTCTATTATTATTATTATTTATTTTACATTGCACTTTAAAAGATGCAGACACAGAATAAAATATGCTCATTCAGTTGTGTAAGGGTGGTCTCCCATTGTCAATTTTTGAGCCCAATTTCCATCCAAATCAGGCCCAATTTTTTTAAATAGACAAAAATTGTATAAATCACTATTTTATATCTGCTTGCATACGACTGTCACTGATTATTGCTGAATCCACCAAAATATGTATGAGTTCCATTTTATATATATATATATATATATATATATATATATATGATTGTGGCCTATAATGACACCTTTAGGCTGGATGAGAGCCTATGACTCCTCTTGAGGACGTGTCTCTCCGATGTAGGTTACTTCACCTGCCAAAGGCTCTACCCACTTTCAGCTGGGGGAACTGGGACAATGTAGATGAAGGGTCTTGTCCAAGGACATAGGCAGCTTGACCGGGAATTGAAGTCAAGTCTACATATTGGTAACCCAAGTCTTTATCCCATTAATATGGGCCAACAACCCCAAAGAATGTTTCCAGCACTTTGTGGAACCAGTGCCATGTGGAAATAATGCTACTTAAGGCCATTCTGAAGACACAAGAAGGTTCAACCCAGTACAAGGGTGTAGCACATGGCCTCGCTTCGCCGTAATTAAATAAATACATTAATGCTTTCTCAACAAAAACCTGAGGTTTTGAGCTAAGAACAAAGACAGCCTTTCACTCCTAACTAGAAATTCCTGGGCCCATCTGGAGATAAGCTTTGGACACCTCCCCAGAGGGCCTCCACTGTGGCTTTACATCACAACAGAACTGTAACTCAAAATTCTTCAAAGGAGCCTTTGCTTATCGGTTACATTTTGGTCACTGTGAATTACATGGCATTATAAATGCTTCACATCAGAATCTGAACTTCCCCAGGCTGAGAGAAACCACCTTTATGGCGTCACGTCAAGGCCAGAACCTCTCCAGACAGTGCAAGAGGATCTATCCCATGATAAGACATGGTCATACACTTTGAGCCTTGACAACCAGCTATTATCTTTAGGTCTAAGTGAAGAACAAGAGATTTGCTTAAAATAAAAAAATTGCATCAGTATTCTTTTATTCATATATAAAACTTCTAATGTTGTCTGTGTTGCTTTTTCAAGTAAATGCTTTGCATGTATTCCATTTAATTGACATGTGTTCCTTGTAACTGATGTGTGTTAAATGTGATGTTTCTGACTTATCCATGTTTTGATAACAGTGGACTATTGTGTTTATCCAAAGGATGTGTATAAGCCTTTAATAACGTTATAATCATCACAAAATTGTCTTAGAACAAATAGCATGCCAAAATAGTTAATCTGTTTAAACAATTGAATCATTTCTTTGTCTGCCTTTCTGAGCACATGAAGATTTCTGTACAGTTACACACCCTGATTGGGCGGAGTTTAATGACATAAGTCCCCTTTAAAAAGTTAGAACAGAGTTTCTGCTCTCTCTCTCTCTCTCGCATCTCTCGCTCTGCCTCTTCTTCTCTCTCTTACGTTCTTAAACGCTTAATTTTTTAGGGGGGGGGGGGGTCAACAAGGCCCCAAGCTAGCATAAGCTAAGCTACCACGTGGCTTCATTCATTGCTCTATTCGTTATTATCCTTTGATAACGTTTAACAAGTTTTTAAAGTTCGTCAAGACTTTAGATTTTTAAGAGAACTTCTGATCTGAACTTTTCAAAATAATAGCGAAATTACAGAAAAGCGACTTTCGTTTTCTGTATTTTACAATGCTGCTATTAAAGTTTGCACCTTTTTTCTAAATTCACAAAGATTTTTAATCTGGCTCCAACAAACTTTTTAAAAGCTACCAGAACCCATTTTCAACAAACGCCTTCCACCTCTGGGGTCCAACAAGCTGATTATGGCAGACCTGACTGCAAGCAGCCATCCTGTCGGTAAAACGAGCTGCCTGAAGCCTTTGGGATCACCAGGGAGACCACTGAGTTAACCCCTGGCCCAAGTGAGCTCACACTGCAAAGAGCCTAACACATCGACAGACAGACAGGTAATCCAAACCACCTCTTCAACGGATCAGCTAAGTGACCCAGTAAAGGTTCCAGAAAAAGGGTTTTGTTGTCAATGGATGCAAAGTAGCTTCTTTTTAAACATATTCATATATTTGTTTAATAATTTTCTTAAAAATAATTGGCTTCAAATTTCATGACTAAATTCTAATCAGATTTATTTACTTAAAGTCTTTAAACTTTACCTCTCTACTTTCTTTCAGCGTCTCATGTGTAAGCAAATTGTGTCCATAAATGAACGTATTTAATCACTGTCCACAAAAATGCTAGTAAACTGTTCATTTCTTGTATACTTGGAAATAAAAGGTAAATATTTCTGCTGTGGTTTATTTTGTGTTCAGAAGGAAACCCTTGGTCAATCGTATTGTAGAATTCAGACTTTCACACCTGAGACTGATAAATTAAATTGAGACTGATTGATTCATTTGAGACTGATAAATTAATGAATGTTTAAATTAAAGTACCTATGCTTTAAATTGGTGGTGCCCTGAGGTGGTTAGATATTATTCTAATTAAATAATAATTATTAAACTCTAATACTGTTAATTATTTCGGTGACCCATTAATGAGGTCTAGGCCAATTTAATTTAATTTGGGAGTTTAACAATACTTTCACTACATATTTTTGGTGCTCTACGTGAGGCCAATAACACATTGCAAGGCTTAACTACTTATTCACTACATTAAATTGGTGTCTCCATGTGAGGTGCCGTTCATTCCAAATGATTAAATTAATGTAATTCGTTACAGTTTATTTTGGTGCACCATTGCAAGGCATGTAATTCTTTACATTTATATTGGTTGCATCAGACGTTGCATCAGAATTTTGGCTCTCTGTTGGGACTGTTTACACAGAGACTGCTACCTGCTGCTTTGGACTTTGAACTAAAAGTCTTTTTCAAGACTTTTTTACTTTTTTTTACTTTTTCACTGTGCTCCAACGCCTAAGGAAGACCTCTAACGGTCGAAACATCGCAACGGAGCACTTTTATCAGCTAACTTTCATCAGCGTTGGCAAGCTAACTAGCTTGCTAACGCTTTCGTTTTTATTTTTTTTTAGCACTGTTGTCGTGCATTACCTGTGCTGCTCCACAGCGTGTTTAGTCGATTTTTATTTTATTTTAGCACCGTTGTCGTGCGTTCGCTGTTGCCGTGCATTACTTGTGCTGCTTCATGGCCTGTCTGGTGCCTTAATTAAGGCACTCCTTCTGCTGAATCACCTCTAAATTATTTACACATTATTCACTTTGTGTGTTTTTAGGAATCCGCTAGGTTGCGTAGCTACTAGCTCTTAGCCGATTTAGCATGGCGGCTTCTCCTGTCTCTCCCGTACTTTTCTGCTCTGGGTGTGAAATGTTTAGTTATTCCTCGGCCTCCTTTAGCAGTAATGGTACTTGTAATAAGTGCAGCTTATTCGTAGCTTTGGAGGCCAGGCTGGGCGAAGTGGAGACTCGGCTCCGCACCGTGGAAAATTCTACAGCTAGCCAGGCCCCTGTAGTCGGTGCGGACCAAGGTAGCTTAGCCGCCGTTAGTTCCCCCCTGGCAGATCCCGGGCAGTCGGGAAAGCAGGCTGACTGGGTGACTGTGAGGAGGAAGCGTAGCCCTAAACAGAAGCCCCGTGTACACCGCCAACCCGTTCACATCTCTAACCGTTTTTCCCCACTCGACGATACACTCGCCGAGGCTCAAACTCTGGTTATTGGCGACTCTGTTTTGAGAAATGTGAAGTTAGCGACACCAGCAACCATAGTCAATTGTCTTCCGGGGGCCAGAGCAGGCAACATCGAAGGACATTTGAAATTGCTGGCTAAGGCTAAGCGTAAATTTGGTAAGATTGTAGTTCACGTCGGCAGTAATGACACTCAGTTACGCCAATCGGAGGTCACTAAAATTAACATTAAATCGGTGTGTAACTTTGCAAAAACAATGTCGGACTCTGTTGTTTTCTCTGGGCCCCTCCCCAATCAGACCGGGAGTGACATGTTTAGCCGCATGTTCTCCTTGAATTGCTGGCTGTCTGAGTGGTGTCCAAAAAATGAGGTGGGCTTCATAGATAATTGGCAAAGCTTCTGGGGAAAACCTGGTCTTGTTAGGAGAGACGGCATCCATCCCACTTTGGATGGAGCAGCTCTCATTTCTAGAAATCTGGCCAATTTTCTTGGATCCTCCAAACTGTGACTATCCAGGGTTGGGACCAGGAGGCAGAGCTGTGGTCTTATACACCTCTCTGCAGCTTCTCTCCCCCTGCCATCCCCTCATTACCCCATCCCCGTAGAGACGGTGCCTGCTCCCAGACCACCAATAACCAGCAAAAATCTATTTAAGCATAAAAATTCAAAAAGAAAAAATAATATAGCACCTTCAACTGCACCACAGACTAAAACAGTTAAATGTGGTCTATTAAACATTAGGTCTCTCTCTTCTAAGTCCCTGTTGGTAAATGATATAATAATTGATCAACGTATTGATTTATTCTGCCTTACAGAAACTTGGTTACAGCAGGATGAATATGTTAGTTTAAATGAGTCAACACCCCCGAGTCACACTAACTGTCAGAATGCTCGTAGCACGGGCCGGAGCGGAGGATTAGCAGCAATCTTCCATTCCAGCTTATTAATCAAAAACCTAGACAGAGCTTTAATTCATTTGAAAGCTTGTCTCTTAGTCTTGTCCATCCAAATTGGAAGTCCCAAAAACCAGTTTTATTTGTTATTATCTATCGTCCACCTGGTCGTTACTGTGAGTTTCTCTGTGAATTTTCAGACCTTTTGTCTGACTTAGTGCTTAGCTCAGATAAGATAATTATAGTGGGCGATTTTAACATCCACACAGATGCTGAGAATGACAGCCTCAACACTGCATTTAATCTATTATTAGACTCTATTGGCTTTGCTCAAAAGTAAATGAGTCCACCCACCACTTTAATCATATCTTAGATCTTGTTCTGACTTATGGTACGGAAATAGAAGACTTAACAGTATTCCCTGAAAACTCCCTTCTGTCTGATCATTTTTTAATAACATTTACATTTACCCTGATGGACTACCCAGCAGTGGGGAATAAGTTTCATTACACTAGAAGTCTTTCAGAAAGCGCTGTAACTAGGTTTAAGGATATGATTCCTTCTTTATGTTCTCTAATGCCATATACCAACACAGTGCAGAGTAGCTACCTAAACTCTGTAAGTGAGATAGAGTATCTCGTCAATAGTTTTACATCCTCATTGAAGACAACTTTGGATGCTGTAGCTCCTCTGAAAAAGAGAGCTTTAAATCAGAAGTGTCTGACTCCGTGGTATAACTCACAAACTCGTAGCTTAAAGCAGATAACCCGTAAGTTGGAGAGGAAATGGCATCTCACTAATTTAGAAGATCTTCACTTAGCCTGGAAAAAGAGTTTGTTGCTCTATAAAAAAGCCCTCCGTAAAGCTAGGACATCTTTCTACTCATCACTAATTGAAGAAAATAAGAACAACCCCAGGTTTCTTTTCAGCACTGTAGCCAGGCTGACAAAGAGTCAGAGCTCTATTGAGCTGAGTATTCCATTAACTTTGACTAGTAATTACTTCATGACTTTCTTTGCTAACACAATTTTGACTATTAGAGAAAAAATTACTCATAACCATCCCAAAGATGTATCGTTATCTTTGGCTGCTTTCAGTGATGCCGGTATTTGGTTAGACTCTTTCTCTCCGATTGTTCTGTCTGAGTTATTTTCATTAGTTACTTCATCCAAACCATCAACATGTTTATTAGACCCCATTCCTGCCAGGCTGCTCAAGGAAGTCCTACCATTATTTAATGCTTCAATCTTAAATATGATCAATCTATCTTTGTTAGTTGGCTATGTACCACAGGCTTTTAAGGTGGCAGTAATTAAACCATTACTTAAAAAGCCATCACTTGACCCAGCTATCTTAGCTAATTATAGGCCAATCTCCAACCTTCCTTTTCTCTCAAAGATTCTTGAGAGGGTAGTTGTAAAACAGCTAACTGATCACCTGCAGAGGAATGGTCTATTTGAAGAGTTTCAGTCAGGTTTTAGAATTCATCATAGTACAGAAACAGCATTAGTGAAGGTTACAAATGATCTTCTTATGGCTTCGGACAGTGGACTTATCTCTGTGCTTGTTCTGTTAGACCTCAGTGCTGCTTTTGATACTGTTGACCATAAAATTTTATTACAGAGATTAGAGCATGTCATAGGTATTAAAGGCACTGCGCTGCGGTGGTTTGAATCATATTTGTCTAATAGATTACAGTTTGTTCATGTAAATGGGGAATCTTCTTCACAGACTAAAGTTAATCAATCAATCAATCAATCAACTTTTTTCTTATATAGCGCCAAATCACAACAAACAGTTGCCCCAAGGCGCTCCACATTGCAAGGCAAGGCCATACAATAATTATGAAAAACCCCAACGGTCAAAACGACCCCCTATGAGCAAGCACTTGGCCACAGTGGGAAGGAAAAACTCCCTTTTAACAGGAAGAAACCTCCAGCAGAACCAGGCTCAGGGAGGGGCAGTCTTCTGCTGAGACTGGTTGGGGCTGAGGGAAAGAACCAGGAAAAAGAGATCGATCACTAATGATTAAATGCAGAGTGATGCATACGGAGCAAAAAGAGAAAGAAACAGTGCATCATGGGAACCCCCCCACAGTCTACGTCTAAAGCAACATAACCAAGGGATGGTCCAGGGTCACCCGATCCAGCCCTAACTATAAGCCTTAGCGAAAAGGAAAGTTTTAAGCCTAATCTTAAAAGTAGAGAGGGTATCTGTCTCCCTGATCTGAATTGGGAGCTGGTTCCACAGGAGAGGAGCCTGAAAGCTGAAGGCTCTGCCTCCCATTCTACTCTTACAAACCCTAGGAACTACAAGTAAGCCCGCAGTCTGAGAGCGAAGGTTCCTAGCACAGAACCTTGTGGAACCCATAATTAACTTTAGTCTGTGAAGAAGATTCCCCATTTACATGAACAAACTGTAATCTATTAGACAAATATTATTCAAACCACCGCAGCGCAATGCCTTTAATACCTATGACATGCTCTAATCTCTGTAATAAAATTTTATGGTCAACAGTATCAAAAGCAGCACTGAGGTCCAACAGAACAAGCACAGAGATAAGTCCACTGTCCGAAGCCATAAGAAGATCATTTGTAACCTTCACTAATGCTGTTTCTGTACTATGATGAATTCTAAAACCTGACTGAAACTCTTCAAATAGACCATTCCTCTGCAGGTGATCAGTTAGCTGTTTTACAACTACCCTCTCAAGAATCTTTGAGAGAAAAGGAAGGTTGGAGATTGGCCTATAATTAGCTAAAATAGCTGGGTCAAGTGATGGCTTTTTAAGTAATGGTTTAATTACTGCCACCTTAAAGGCCTGTGGTACATAGCCAACTAACAAAGATAGATTGATCATATTTAAGATTGAAGCATTAAATAATGGTAGGACTTCCTTGAGCAGCCTGGCAGGAATGGGGTCTAATAAGCATGTTGATGGTTTGGATGAAGTAACTAATGAAATTATGGAGTTATATGTATTATGGAAATTATAATTATAATTATGGAGTTCCACAAGGTTCTGTGCTAGGACCAATTTTATTCACTTTATACATGCTTCCCTTAGGCAGTATTATTAGACGGTATTGCTTAAATTTTCATTGTTACGCAGATGATACCCAGCTTTATCTATCCATGAAGCCAGAGGATACACACCAATTAGCTAAACTGCAGGATTGTCTTACAGACATAAAGACATGGATGACCTCTAATTTCCTGCTTTTAAACTCAGATAAAACTGAAGTTGTTGTACTTGGCCCCACAAATCTTAGAAGCATGGTGTCTAACCAGATCTTTACTCTGGATGGCATTTCCCTGATCTCTAGTAATACTGTGAGAAATCTTGGAGTCATTTTTGATCAGGATATGTCATTCAAAGCGCATATTAAACAAATATGTAGGACTGCCTTTTTGCATTTACGCAATATCTCTAAAATCAGAAAGGTCTTGTCTCAGAGTGATGCTGAAAAACTAATTCATGCATTTATTTCCTCTAGGCTGGACTATTGTAATTCATTATTATCAGGTTGTCCTAAAAGTTCCCTAAAAAGCCTTCAGCTGGTTCAGAATGCTGCAGCTAGAGTACTGACGGGGACTAGCAGGAGAGAGCATATCTCACCCGTGTTGGCCTCTCTTCATTGGCTTCCTGTTAATTCTACAATAGAATTTAAAATTCTTCTTCTTACTTATAAGGTTTTGAATAATCAGGTCCCATCTTATCTTAGGGACCTCGTAGTACCATATTACCCCATTAGAGCGCTTCGCTCTCAGACTGCAGGCTTACTTGTAGTTCCTAGGGTTTGTAAGAGTAGAATGGGAGGCAGAGCCTTCAGCTTTCAGGCTCCTCTCCTGTGGAACCAGCTCCCAATTCAGATCAGGGAGACAGACACCCTCTCTACTTTAAGATTAGGCTTAAAACTTTCCTTTTCGCTAAGGCTTATAGTTAGGGCTGGATCAGGTGACCCTGGACCATCCCTTGGTTATGCTGCTTTAGACGTAGACTGCTGGGGGGTTCCCATGATGCACTGTTACTTTCTTTTTTTGCTCCGTATGCATCACTCTGCATTTAATCATTAGTGATCGATCTCTGCTCCCCTCCACAGCATGTCTTTTTCCTGGTTCTTTCCCTCAGCCCCAACCAGTCTCAGCAGAAGACTGCCCCTCCCTGAGCCTGGTTCTGCTGGAGGTTTCTTCCTGTTAAAAGGGAGTTTTTCCTTCCCACTGTAGCCAAGTGCTTGCTCACAGGGGGTCGTTTTGACCGTTGGGGTTTTTCATAATTATTGTATGGCCTTGCCTTACAATATAGAGCGCCTTGGGGCAACTGTTTGTTGTGATTTGGCGCTATATAAAAAAAAAGTTGATTGATTGATTGATTGATATTGGTGCGCCCGTGTGAGGTGATTTAGAATTTCGCTACTAGGCGTACGTAATGAAGTGACCACTGAGTGTGTGGTGACAGTACACACTGAGCTCATGTCATGTCTGCTACAAATTGTTTTAATTAAAATAGAGAAGTAATCCACCAATCAATCTAAACAATCGTTGCTTCTTTTTAAAATACATAAAATGTTTAATTTCATTTCCTCATCTTCTGCCCTGTATTATCATTTGAATGGTTCACTTAGGTTTGTAAGTGTCAAATTCTGCAGGTTCAGTGCTGATAAGTCATAATTTCTGCATGGGCCCTCTTGAAGTCGAGAACAAACTGGCAGATGAGCCCAAACAGCTCCCGAGAGTCTTGATCTGCTGGTTCTCCAAATTTAACCTGGAAAAGAGAAAATCTGAATTAGTGGTTTGAAAATCAAAGGCTTCATCTGACAACAGACACACTTTCTGAGACCTTTGAGCTGACTAAGATTCTTTTATGAGTGACTATAATTTATTTAGTGGAACTGGTGCTCCGTGTCACGCATATTCTTCTTAACAACGGCTGATCGATATAATTAACTGATGTACTGCTTCGGCATGGAATCCATTTCTTGAGTGCACTTATGCAAACAGTTAGGCATGTACCACCGCATTAATATGGAGCCTTGAGTGTTTAAAGGTCACGGATGTAAAAATGTTATTAATTCTAAAGTCAAACTTTAAAACAGTGGGTCAATAACGTCACAAAGTCTGTCTGCTAAGTGGCTTTGTGCATGATATAAACCAATATAAACCAGCTGTTTGTATTCTGTTTTCATTTTGTTTGTTTGTTTGCTTTCTTCTCTCCATTTTTTTAATCATGCATCAGTTCAGACCAGCAGAGCTGTTCACCTTGGCACAAATATGACCATTCAAAATACGTTTGAATATAACCAAAACACCAAAGAATCTCTATTCCAACCTAGAGTCATCAAGAGATGACATATGCCCCCCCCCCGGACCCCACAAATCAGTAAGACAAAGTGTTGGGGGGGGGGAATCACACAAGTACACACTTATACTAAATATGAATTAAAATGGTCAACTGGTTCTTGAGATATTGTTCACCTTCACTGTATAACAGAGTTTTATTGTTGCCATTTATTCAAAAGCATCGCATGATAAAAAGTCACATTTTAATCGGCTGTCGGTTCTGGATTTTATTTATTTATTTATTGCTGGTTGAGCAAAGTTGCGTGCACATTACTAAATTTCTGGTCAGGGAAAAAACCTTCAGTTTTTCCCCTCTAAACACATCCATTCTGTCACCGGTATCTTCCAATGTCACACCAACCACCGGCATGTCCTCCCTCAGCACATCCATAAACCTCCTCTTTGGTCTCCCTCTTCTCCTCCTGCCTGGTGGCTCCATCCTCAGCATCCTTCTCCCTATATACCATGGGTCCCTCCTCTGCACATGTCCAAACCATCTCAATCTCGCCTCTCTGACTTTGTCTCCAAACCGTCCCACCTGAGCTGTCCCTCTGATATGTTCATTCCTAATCTTGTCCATTCTTGACACTCCCAAAGAGAATCTCAACATCTTCAGCTCTGCCACCTCCAGCTCTGCCTCCTGTCTTTTTGTTAGTGCCACCGTCTCTAAACCATCCAACATAGCTGGTCTCACTACTGTCTTGTAAACTTTCTCCTTCACTCTTGCTGATATTCTTCAGTCACAAATCACTCCTGCCACCTTTCTCCACCCACTCCTGCACTATTCCACTGGGCTCCCTCCCATTCACACACATGTACTCAGTCTTGCTTCTACTAACTTTCATTCCCCTTCTCTCCAAAGCATATCTCCACCTCTCCAGACTAGACTCAACTTGCTCTCTACTCTCACTACACATCACAATGTCATCTGCAAACATCATAGTCCATGGAGACTCCTGTCTGATCTCATCTGTCAACCTGTCCATCATCATTGCAAACATAGAAGGACTCAGAGCTGATCCTTGGTGTAATCCCACCTCCACCTTGAATGAGTCTGTCATTCTGACTGCACATCTCACCACTGTCACATTATCCTTGTACATGTCCTGCACTACCCTAACATACTTCTCTGCCACTCCAGACTTCCTCATACAATACCACAGCTCTTCTCTTGGCACCCTATCATAAGCTTTTTCTAAGTTTTCAAACACACAATGTAACTCTTTCTGGCCTTCTCTGTACTTCTCCATCAGTATTCTCAGAGCAAGCATTGAATTTGTAGTGCTCGTTCTCGTCATGAAACAATATTGCTGCTCACAGATCTTCACCTGTTTTCTAAGCCTAGCTTCTACTACTCTTTCCCATAACTTCATGCTGTGGCTGATCAGCTTTATGCCTCTGTAGTTACTGCAGCTCTGCACATCACCCTTGTTCTAAAAAATAAGAATCAGCACACTTCGTCTTCACTCCTCAGGCATCCTCTCACTTTCCAAGATTTTCCAAGTCGTTAAAACCTCCACTGCCATCTCTCAAAGACATTTCATGCCTCCACCAGAATATCATCTGGACCAGCTGCCTTTCCACTCTTCATAGCTGCACTCACTTCATCCTTACTAATCCCTTGCAGTTCCTGATTTAATCTCTCTACATCATCCAGCCTTTTCTTTCTCATTTTCTTCATTCATCAGCTCCTCAAAATATTCCCTCCACCTTCTCAACACACTGTTAGTACGTTAACATCTGTATTTTTTACCACCCTAACCTGCTGCACATCCTTTCCAGCTCTGTCCCTTTGTCTGGCCAATCGGTACAAGTCCTTTTCTCTTTCCTTACTATTCAACTTCTTGTACAGCTCGCAATATGACTTTTCCTTCGCTTTTGCCAATTCTCTTTTCGCCTTACACCACATCTCCTTGTACTCCTGTCTACTTTCTTCATCTCTCTAACTATCCCAATTCTTTTTCACCAACCTCTTTCTCTGTATGTCTTCCTGGACATTTTTGTTCCACCACCAAGTCTCCTTGTCTTCCTTCCACTGTCCACTTTACACCCAGTACTGTCCTAGCTGTCTCCCCACCACATCTGCAGTACTTTTCCAGTTTTCCAAAATTGCTTCCCCTCCATCCAGTGCCTCTCTCACCTGTTCATTGAATTTCACCCATCAGTCTTCCTCTTTCAGCTTCCACCATGTGATCTTTTGGCAAGCTTTCACTCTTCACCTCTAAAGTCAGCCTACAAAACACCATCCTATGCTGTCTAGCTGCACTCTCTCCTGCCACCACCTTACAGTCTCAAATTTATTTTTGTTTGCATCTCCTATACAGAATGTAGTCCACCTGGGTGCACCTTCCAGATTCCAGTTTGATGTGTATCTGGTTCAAGGTTTATTTTTACAACTGATCTGATAATGACTGACCTTTTTTGGCAGCAGAGATTACTACAATTGATTTACATGTGACCTCTGGCTGGTTGTCAGGACATAATATTACATCCACCAAAAATTTGATGGGGGATCATGTGACCACTGCTGATTTCTTATGTTTGTGCAAAAGATGTCTCAAAAAGTAAGGGATAGATTTCCTCAGATGTCTGTGAATACTGCAGGTGAGTTGGTTCTTGGTCAGTTAGTTGTTGGAAAAACTCACCTGAGAACAAGGCATGCGATCTATGAGTGGATTCTAGTCCAACACATATTTGACAAATACGGATAGTTCGGAATAAAGCAGAACTTTAAGACGCCGTAATTAAATGTGCATCGAATATCTCACGACTGCAGGAAACACAGGAGTGTGATTCTTTTCAGCTCAGTGGCTCAGTGATTAATTCAAATTTTTTCTGATGGAGACATTATGATAGAGGCATTAAATCTGACATTAGGTCAAATATTCAAACTTTCAATTAAAAATTCAATTGATTTAATTTGTTAACAGCTGCTCTAATATATCATTCACATGCAACATCATGACTACTTAGGCAGCATAGATTTACATTTAATATAACTGTCCAAAGTCTCAGATCATGTAGATTTCTGGTTCCCAATCTGGGCTCCAACACCCCCATAGGGGGAACGTGAGGCTTTGCCTGTTCTGATGTTGTCAAAATTGTTTTGTTTTGTTTTGGGAAGAGTGAATCTAGTACAATAGTCAAGCAGGTTGGTGTGAATAAATCAACTGTGGGAGCAATTGTAAGAAAATGGAAGACATACAAGACCATTGATAATCTACCTCGATTTGGGGCTCCACGCAAGATGTCATCCCATGGGGTCAAAATGATCATGAGAACGGTGAACAAAAATCCCAGAACTACACGGAGGGACCTGATGAATGACCTGCAGAGAGCTGGGACCAAAGTAACAAAGACTACACACTACACAGAGAGGGACTCAAATCCTGCACTGCCAGGCGTGTCCCCCTGCTTAAGACAGTATGTGTCCAGGCCCATCTGAAGTTGGTAAAAACTCAACTCGTTGTGTTTGGAGGAAGAAGAATACTGAGTTGCATTCCAAGAACACCATATCTACTGTGAAACATGGGGGTGGAAACATCATGCTTTGGGACTGTTTTTCTGCAAAGGGGACAGGATGACTGATCCATGTTAAGGGAAGAATGAACGTGGACATGTGAGATTTTAAGCCAAAACCTCCTTCCATCGGTGAGAGCATTGAAGATGCAACATGGCTGGGTCTTCCAGCATGACAATGATCCCAAACACACCGCTCGGGGAACAAATGAGTGCCTCCGTACAAAGCATTTCAAGGTCCTGGAGTGGTCAAGCCAGTCTCCAGACCTCAACCCCATAGAAAATTTGTTGAGGGAGTTGAAAGTCCGTGTTGCCCAAAACATCACTGCTCTAGAGGAGATCTGCATGGAGGAATGGACCAAAATACCAGCTACAGTGTGTGTAAACTGGTGAAGACTTACAGGAAACGTTTGACCCCTGTCATTGCCAACAAAGATTATGTTACAAAGTATTGAGTTGAACTTTTGTTATTGGCCAAATACTTATTTTCCACCATAATTTACAAATAAATTATTTAAAAATCCTACAATGTGATTTTCTGGATTTTTTTTTTTCTCATTTTGTCTCTCATAGTTGAAGTGTACCTATGATGAAAATTACAGACCTCTCTCATCTTTCTAAGTAGGAGAACTTGCACAATCAGGGACTGACTAAGTACTTTTTGGCCCCACTGTATACATCTGGGCCAAACGGGTTAAAGGTTGGGAACCACTAATGTAGATGAAGACAAAGGGTTAGAAAAAGATCCTGAACATTTAAGCTCATGCAGGTCGTGTCACATCGGCTTCAGCTGAGTATTGTTTGCATCTTGACCATTTAGATTTTGGTGCAGTGACTGTGCTCAGTTTCTCCTTCTCTTCTCCATTTGATCAAAAATCTAATTGTTGGCCAAGAAACACAATTCTCCACCAGGCCTAAAGCTGCCAGCTCAATCTCCTATCTCAGCACTCAAACACAGTGAGAATGGTAAACAGACGTTCTGTGACGCGGAGTGCTCACAGCACTGTGGGAAAAGTGAAAAAAAAAATAGCCACCACTTTGCTACTGATTTTTTTGACTTCATAAAAAAGACATAGGAGCTGTTAAAATGTCAAAAACTGACTCAAGCTCAATAAAACTAATCTGACCATGATAGTGTTCCACTTTATAGATGTGTGCAGTAGGACAGAAGCCTCTAAATCTGGCTATGCATGTAAAAGAGGACTTCAGAGAAGACTGATGATGGTGTCAACAAAAACAAACAAAAATGCTCGGAACACTGATCTGTCACAACTCCTTTCTGTATCTGTTCTTATCCTCTGCCACCCTCTTGTGACTGTTCCTAGTGTTGATACTGTCTGGGCTCCCTATGGGTTTTCATGTCTGTGTGCTGTCTTTATCCTTGTATGTCTTTGGCATTTATTAAAATGTTCTGCAGTTTAGTTCCTGAGTTATTGTACTCTGGTTTTATTGTATTTCATTCCTGTGTTTATTTTATCACAACTGTATTTGTATATTTATTGTAGTTGGTTCTTCCTGTTTTATTTTAGTGGTCTTGGTTTCCTTAACTTTCTTTCTGTGTCTCTCCCCAGCTGTTGTCTATCTATAATTACCCTCACCTGTCATCTATTTGTGTGATTCACATCAGTGTGTATTTATACCCCTGTGTTCCTCCTGTTCATTGTTTGAAAGTTTGTACTTCATTGCTTTCTTCATGTCATTGCTTCTAGTGGTTTCCAGTAATTGTCTTCTTGTTGACAACATTTATTTGCCTCTTGTGAATGTTTAACCTTGTGTGCTCTTTGGACGCTTTTGCTGTTGATGAAAAAACTGAAGCTTTTTGGACCACTGAATCAATATGAAGCAACTGTGTTGAAATGGTTCGTATGAAGCTAGATTCTGTCCAGTTTGTAAAGAGTTGGATACACATCTGCCTCCATCATCCCTGTGTCTCCTTTCCTCACACTCTCAAACACTCACTACACAGACTATCACACAAGGACTTTCTAATGTTCTCACACTCACTTTACACTTAAAATTTTACCTACAAAGCTTCAACAATTAGTGTCCTCAGTTCCCAAACGCTTATTGAGTGTTGTTAGAAGGAAAGGTGATGTAACACAGTGGGAAACATACCACTGTCCCAGCTTTTTTGAAACATGTTGCAGGCATCCATTTCAAAATGAGCAAATATTTGCACAAAAACAATAAAGTTTATCAGTTTGAACATTAAATATCTTGTCTTTGTGGTGTATTCAATTGAATATAGGTTGCAGAGGATTTGAAAATCATTGTATTCTGTTTTTATTTACATTTTACACAACGTCCCAACTTCACTGGAATTGGGGTTGTAGGTGGATTCCAGAATTGCCCCGGCATGCTTAGCCAAACATCAGTCATTATGGGTGAAGGTCAACATCACTGGGTTCAAGCATCAGACTGCATAGTCCTTACTGTCTTCATGCCATGGTTACTAATACCTAGTCAACTGTAAATGAACTAGATTACAGCCAGTTTAAGAAGTTTTGTTATTAATGTAGAACCATTTAAAACCATACATCCTTAACATGTTTGAAATAATTTAAAAGCAGTTAATCACACATAAATGAGAAAAAAACAAATGTTTTCCAGTATATTAAACTACACCTTTTAATATTATTTCATCTCATCAGTGTGACATCAAATATAAGCTGTAATTATTCACTAATCATACAGAAACTGACAAAAAGATTATGTGTATCTGACTGATTTCACAGCTGCAGCTGATGTGTTGCAATGATCCCCAAAATGTGGATCACATCCACCTAGTGGGCTGTGACAGTACTGCAGGTAGGCAGTGATTTTCAATTGCGTGATAAAGTTTAAAATTACCTAAAAATATTTGATTGTTGCTAAAATCTAATCACAAGTTTTAAAAAATTATATTAAATTAATTGGTCCAGTTTAACATCATTTTCAGATTTCAAAGTGGGCTGCAGAGTTCTTCAGTTTGGGAATGGCTGAATCACACATCAAATCCTCTCAGGCACCTAAAGAAGTAACCTTGAGGACTCCTTCCTCTGAAGTGCCCCAGTGTACGGTGGGGAGATAAGATGACAAATAATTGAAGAGCATCATCTCGAGATGACTGGAACTGAGGACCATCCATCTCTGAGGCTGTACGGAACAGATATTGAAATAATAACTCAAGGATTACCAGGGTGGCAGAGTAGAGTTTCTTCATCTCCTCACATGTCTTTGTCAGCGCCGAGAGATCTGTGTTGTATCTGTCAATCGCCATCTGCAGTGTGGAAGAAAGCAAACCTGGTGAGGTCATTCATTCATTCGTTCATTTGTTCATTCTTATAGCCATTCTTATAGTTCATTCTTTTTTGCTCAAATACAAAAAAGAAAAAAATCTTGTTTTTATTATAGCAGACTAAAAATACACATTTTTAACAGTGATCTTGGCTTTCACTGTGATATTTTAAAATGAAGATGTTTTTGGGAGGGTGAAAGGAGCATTACTAAGCCTTTAATAAAGGTGGAAAGTCAAAAATGAAGAAATAAAAAATAACTAAAATAAACAATTAAATCAAGCCTAACAATATGTCCTTTGTACAATATGTCTTTTGTAAATTTTTTGCTGTCAAAATTGTGAGTATTTTCTATGATTATACAGCAAAAATGACTTTTGCATGGACAAAAACCACATGCAGCTTAAAACCGTGACCCCAGAAAATATATTCGACCTTTGTCGATATTGACAAAAAAAAAAAAAGAAGGAAAATGTGTAAATTGTAGTCACTGCGCTACTACAGCACAACCAGCAACATGCACAACCTTTTAATTATGACACTTTTAGTACGTCAAGTTTAACTGAACCCTCTTAGGTCCATGGACGTACTGGTGGATAAGGAACTGGCCTGCCAATATATAGACTGGGTTCAAATCCTGCTCACGCCACCTGTCTGTGTCCTTAGACATGATGCATAATCTACATGGTCTCAGTCCGTACAGCTGTAAATGGATAGTGGCCTCAGTTAGAAAAGAAACCTGTTGAACTGGCCCCCATCCAGGGAGAGACACAGACTCATCTGCTAGAGATAAACACCAATGGGTCTCAGGGCCTATGTAGGACTTACTGGGTAAATACATAATATGCCTCTAAATATGAAATGTGTTTTTCAAAATTCTTCAAATATTGAGTGAAAATACACATTCATTCATGTGGATTAACTGTTTTGGTTTTAGAAATGGGTTTACCAAAGTCTTTGAGTCACAAAACTAGTGTAATATAAGATTATAGATAAAGTTATAATAAATTTCTAAAAGTAAAATGTGTGCAGCACAACAGCACCACCCACTGGGAGCTGCATGGCAGGAAGCTGGTAGGTTACAACAGAGCATATTTTGAAGTAAAATCACACACCAGTGTCTGCTGGATAGCTTCTATTTCCAAAGAAATCTTTATTGCCTGAATAAAATCCCTCAGTGACAAAAACTCCTGTGTCCACATCACTAAAATCTTTCACTGAGAATCTAAGACTGACACACACTGCAACCACTGTAAGCATAGACACACACTGAGGGTGCAAGACCATGTGACCTTCTCTGGCTTCTAGGATTGGCTGCAAGTGACTGATCATCTCAAGGGAAGATTGAAACTACAGCTTAAAAGTTGCAGTTTCAAGAAGTCGTCAAAGTCTTTGTGACCTTTCGTCACTGATTTCTAGAAATGTGACAGAAAGTTGATCTGGACATGGCAGAGGGTTAAGGAAAAACATCTGACATGGAATCAACATCTGACCTTTAAAAAAAAAGTGCTTGAAGTGTTTTTTGCTGCACAGTTTGGCCTCTAACTGAGCCAACGTACAGCCACCAAAAGACCTACAGATTCAGAATCAGTACTTTCATGAGTAGACGTAAATTCCTGTTCCTGTTGGGCCTTCATGGTGACCATAGCGGCCACGGGGCACACAACATATGTTACCCCAACAGGCAATCTCCTACAATCCCTAACCAGGTGTCATGACGTGGACGAAGATTTGGCTTTTGACAAACTGATTTACAGTGTCAATAAATATATATGTGGTGTAGCAGCACATGGTTAAGACTTCACACTTTATGCCACTTTTATAGAAGACAGTAACAGCTCAACTCAACATGACTTGTGTTTGGTACCAGGTTCATCCTTTTCCACTGTCCGTTATAGCACCCTGAACCTGTCATAGCGACTCCACATGAAGCTGCATGCACATAAAAGAACGTGACGCACAGATTAGTGAACCGTTTAGTTTTTGTTTTACAGTTCAGACAGTGTTGCAATATTTTATGTATTGCAGTTTGTTCAGGTTTTGTCTCCCATCTCCTATGATGGTGACTCAGCAATAGTGACTATTTCTCAGCAGTGTTCTCACGTCACCTTTAGGTATCACTTCAGCTCAGTTGTAACCACAGTGAAAGTGATAAAAAGAAATGGAACCAGGTGCTACTGTGTAGCATTTTAATCTAACTGAGACAGATGTTGCTTAATAAACAAAGGTCTTTCTGCTTTACCTTCAAGTCTTTGGCAAAGTTGGGATGATGAGCTCCAGTATTTGTCTTCTTTGACATTTTTCGATACTGAATAACTTTCTGAAGTTCATTCTTCAGCACTGAAACAAACACATTTGTTAGCTCTCGTGACACCACTGGGGCAGGTCCACTGGTCCTAAGCTCTTTATAGTATTTGATGGCGTGTATGACAACCCCAAACTGATTTTAAAGTCACATTCACAAATAAATGTAATACTTTCAAATAGCTAATAAACTAGATCCAGTTTTGTTCAATTTACAAAAATAAAACATGATTCTGTTGACAGACACCATGAATCACCTTTAATTCTACCGTTGTCTATAAATCTGTTGAATTGAAACTCAACAAATAATATTAATTCTCCATAATTAAATGTTTTTTTTAATTGTCACCCTTTTGTAACATTACTTAACCTACTTTAGTGTAACATATAGCCTACCATAAATGTAAAAACACCTTCAACATGCTCTCTCCTTAATACTAGGACTAGAACTAGCGGACCCTAGGACTAGTGAAAAGTTCCCCACACGACTCGAGCAGATCTCAGCTTTACACCAGCTGCTGTGTCCTGCGTAAACCTATATGTAGTTATACTTGGAACAAACAGAATTACAGAAAGTTCTTACTATCCTCACAATCATTAGACACTGTAGTAAAATGTGAGACTCTCACCATCAACTTCTGCGGTCAGTCCTTTGATGGATGCTATCCAAAAAAACATGAAGAAAAAACATTCAAATTTAACTGGCCCCATTAAAAACGCACGCACACACACGCGCGCACACACAGAGATGTTTTCCCATCTTTAATCATATCTTGAATCACTCATACCTCCTGGGACCGTTTCAAATTCTGCCAACTCTTGGGTAAACGAGGCCAGACTCGGTTCTTGCAACATGATCTGCTCCACAAGGGCATGCAGCAAGGTGAACTTCTTGTCTCTCCCACGGAACTGAGCCAGCTGAGGATGGACAGAATGCAAATTTGAAAAAGAAGAAGAAAAAAAAAAAGCTAAGAAAGTTGAGGTCCCCTGCTTCACACCACAAGGACGTAGAACTTCACCACAAAGAAAACAACCTGTTTATGTTCACCAGGGTGCCAGTATGTGCACAAAACACAGCTCAAGGCCACCAGCAACAGTCGGTCAATACACACATTGTGTTGACATATTTTTCAATAAAACATTTCTGTGGACATATTCAGTAGCAGTATTCAGTCTAACCATCTTAAAGTTTATGTGTAAAATAGGTTTTCTACAAATATTCTGTTGGAAAACCAGTTGAACAACCCTAAATCAGAAAAACCGAGACGATCAATCAATCAATCAATCAACTTTTTTCTTATATAGCGCCAAATCACAACAAACGATCACAACACGATACAAATCACAATCACAACACAAATCACAACACGATATGGAAAATGAAAATTAAATAAGTAAATAAATAAGCAGTGTTCTTTACATGTACTTCTGTTTCACTGCAGACAGTGTGAACCCATGACATTTCATGGTTTTTTGTGGTTAATGTCATTTCATTTTGTTAAATTCGATTTCAATTTATTTTCCTTTATATAGCACCAAATCACAACAGAGTTGCCTCAAGGTGCTTCACACAAGTAAGGTCTAAACTTACTAACCCCCAGAGCAACAGTGGTAAGGAAAAACTTCCTCTAAGTAAGAAACCTCAAGCAGACCAGACTCAAAGGGGTGACCCTCTGCTTGAGCCATGATACAAACACAAATTACAGAAACAATTCACGGACGAATATACAAGAATTGCTGTTGGTGCACAGCAATTTTTTTTTTTTTTTAGCACTGTTGTCGTGCGTTATCTGTGCTGCTCCACAGCGTGTTTAGTTGATTTTTATTTTATTTTAGCACCGTTGTCGTGCGTTCGCTGTTGTCATGCGTTACCTGTGCTGCTTCATGGCCTGTTTGGTGCCTTGATTAAGGCACTCCTTCTGCTGAATCACCTCTAAATTATTAACACATTATTCACTTTGTGTGTTTTTAGGAATCCGCTAGGTTGCGTAGCTACTAGCTCTTAGCCGATTTAGCATGGCGGCTTCTCCTGTCTCTCCCGTACTTTTCTGCTCTGGGTGTGAAATGTTTAGTTATTCCTCGGCCTCCTTTAGCAGTAACGGTACTTGTAATAAGTGCAGCTTATTCGTAGCTTTGGAGGCCAGGCTGGGCGAATTGGAGACTCGGCTCCGCACCGTGGAAAATTCTACAGCTAGCCAGGCCCCTGTAGTCGGTGCGGACCAAGGTAGCTTAGCCGCCGTTAGTTCCCCCCTGGCAGATCCCGAGCAGCCGGGAAAGCAGGCCGACTGGGTGACTGTGAGGAGGAAGCGTAGCCCTAAACAGAAGCCCCGTGTACACCGTCAACCCGTTCACATCTCTAACCGTTTTTCCCCACTCGACGATACACTCGCCGAGGATCAAACTCTGGTTATTGGCGACTCTGTTTTGAGAAATGTGAAGTTAGCGACACCAGCAACCATAGTCAATTGTCTTCCGGGGGCCAGAGCAGGCGACATCGAAGGAAATTTGAAACTGCTGGCTAAGGCTAAGCGTAAATTTGGTAAGATTGTAATTCACGTCGGCAGTAATGACACTCGGTTACGCCAATCGGAGGTCACTAAAATTAACATTAAATCGGTGTGTAACTTTGCAAAAACAATGTCGGACTCTGTAGTTTTCTCTGGGCCCCTCCCCAATCGGACCGGGAGTGACATGTTTAGCCGCATGTTCTCCTTGAATTGCTGGCTGTCTGAGTGGTGTCCAAAAAATGAGGTGGGCTTCATTGATAATTGGCAAAGCTTCTGGGGAAAACCTGGTCTTGTTAGGAGAGACGGCATCCATCCCACTTTGGATGGAGCAGCTCTCATTTCTAGAAATCTGGCCAATTTTCTTGGATCCTCCAAACTGTGACTGTCCAGCGTTGGGACCAGGAGGCAGAGCTGTGGTGTTATACACCTCTCTGCAGCTTCTCTCCCCCTGCCATCCCCTCATTACCCCATCCCCGTAGAGATGGTGCCTGCTCCCAGACCACCAATAACCAGCAAAAATCTATTTAAGCATAAAATTCAAAAAGAAAAAATAATATAGCACCTTCAACTGCACCACAGACTAAAACAGTTAAATGTGGTCTATTAAACATTAGGTCTCTCTCTTCTAAGTCCCTGTTGGTAAATGATATAATAATTGATCAACGTATTGATTTATTCTGCCTAACAGAAACCTGGTTACAGCAGGATGAATATGTTAGTTTAAATGAGTCAACACCCCCGAGTCACACTAACTGTCAGAATGCTCGTAGCACGGGCCGGAGCGGAGGATTAGCAGCAATCTTCCATTCCAGCTTATTAATTAATCAAAAACCCAGACAGAGCTTTAATTCATTTGAAAGCTTGTCTCTTAGTCTTTTCCCTCCAAATTGGAAGTCCCAAAAACCAGTTTTATTTGTTATTATCTATCGTCCACCTGGTCGTTACTGTGAGTTTCTCTGTGAATTTTCAGACCTTTTGTCTGACTTAGTGCTTAGCTCAGATAAGATACTTATAGTGGGCAATTTTAACATCCACACAGATGCTGAGAATGACAGCCTCAACACTGCATTTAATCTATTATTAGACTCTATTGGCTTTGCTCAAAAAGTAAATGAGTCCACCCACCACTTTAATCATATCTTAGATCTTGTTCTGACTTATGGTATGGAAATAGAAGACTTAACAGTATTCCCTGAAAACTCCCTTCTGTCTGATCATTTCTTAATAACATTTACATTTACTCTGATGGACTACCCAGCAGTGGGGAATAAGTTTCATTACACTAGAAGTCTTTCAGAAAGCGCTGTAACTAGGTTTAAGGATATGATTCCTTCTTTATGTTCTCTAATGTCATATACCAACACAGAGCAGAGTAGCTACCTAAACTCTGTAAGTGAGATAGAGTATCTCGTCAATAGTTTTACATCCTCGTTGAAGACAACTTTGGATGCTGTAGCTCCTCTGAAAAAGAGAGCTTTAAATCAGAAGTGTCTGACTCCGTGGTATAACTCACAAACTCGTAGCTTAAAGCAGATAACCCGTAAGTTGGAGAGGAAATGGCGTCTCACTAATTTAGAAGATCTTCACTTAGCCTGGAAAAAGAGTTTGTTGCTCTATAAGAAAGCCCTCCGTAAAGCTAGGACATCTTTCTACTCATCACTAATTGAAGAAAATAAGAACAACCCCAGGTTTCTTTTCAGCACTGTAGCCAGGCTGACAAAGAGTCAGAGCTCTATTGAGCTGAGTATTCCATTAACTTTAACTAGTAATGACTTCATGACTTTCTTTGCTAACAAGATTTTGACTATTAGAGAAAAAATTACTCATAACCATCCCAAAGACGTATCGTTATCTTTGGCTGCTTTCAGTGATGCCGGTATTTGGTTAGACTCTTTCTCTCCGATTGTTCTGTCTGAGTTATTTTCATTAGTTACTTCATCCAAACCATCAACATGTTTATTAGACCCCATTCCTACCAGGCTGCTCAAGGAAGTCCTACCATTATTTAATGCTTCAATCTTAAATATGATCAATCTATCTTTGTTAGTTGGTTATGTACCACAGGCTTTTAAGGTGGCAGTAATTAAACCATTACTTAAAAAGCCATCACTTGACCCAGCTATCTTAGCTAATTATAGGCCAATCTCCAACCTTCCTTTTCTCTCAAAGATTCTTGAGAGGGTAGTTGTAAAACAGCTAACTGATCATCTGCAGAGGAATGGTCTATTTGAAGAGTTTCAGTCAGGTTTTAGAATTCATCATAGTACAGAAACAGCATTAGTGAAGGTTACAAATGATCTTCTTATGGCTTCGGACAGTGGACTCATCTCTGTGCTTGTTCTGTTGGACCTCAGTGCTGCTTTTGATACTGTTGACCATAAAATTTTATTACAGAGATTGGAGCATGTCATAGGTATTAAAGGCACTGCGCTGCGGTGGTTTGAATCATATTTGTCTAATAGATTACAGTTTGTTCATGTTAATGGGGAATCTTCTTCACAGACTAAAGTTAATTATGGAGTTCCACAAGGTTCTGTGCTAGGACCAATTTTATTCACTTTATACATGCTTCCCTTAGGCAGTATTATTAGACGGTATTGCTTAAATTTTCATTGTTACGCAGATGATACCCAGCTTTATCTATCCATGAAGCCAGAGGACACACACCAATTAGCTAAACTGCAGGATTGTCTTACAGACATAAAGACATGGATGACCTCTAATTTCCTGCTTTTAAACTCAGATAAAACTGAAGTTGTTGTACTTGGCCCCACAAATCATCATTCAAAGTGCATATTAAACAAATATGTAGGACTGCCTTTTTGCATTTACGCAATATCTCTAAAATCAGAAAGGTCTTGTCTCAGAGTGATGCTGAAAAACTAATTCATGCATTTATTTCCTCTAGGCTGGACTATTGTAATTCATTATTATCAGGTTGTCCTAAAAGTTCCCTAAAAAGCCTTCAGTTGGTTCAGAATGCTGCAGCTAGAGTACTGACGGGGACTAGCAGGAGAGAGCATATCTCACCCGTGTTGGCCTCTCTTCATTGGCTTCCTGTTGGTTCTAGAATAGAATTTAAAATTCTTCTTCTTACTTATAAGGTTTTGAATAATCAGGTCCCATCTTATCTTAGGGACCTCGTAGTACCATATTACCCCATTAGAGCGCTTCGCTCTCAGACTGCAGGCTTACTTGTAGTTCCTAGGGTTTGTAAGAGTAGAATGGGAGGCAGAGCCTTCAGCTTTCAGGCTCCTCTCCTGTGGAACCAGCTCCCAATTCAGATCAGGGAGACAGACACCCTCTCTACTTTTAAGATTAGGCTTAAAACTTTCCTTTTCGCTAAGGCTTATAGTTAGGGCTGGATCAGGTGACCCTGGACCATCCCTTGGTTATGCTGCTTTAGATGTAGACTGTGGGGGGGTTCCCATGATGCACTGAGTGTTTCTTTCTCTTTTTGCTCTGTATGCACCACTCTGCATTTAATCATTAGTGATCGATCTCTGCTCCCCTCCACAGCATGTCTTTTTCCTGGTTCTTTCCCTCAGCCCCAACCAGTCTCAGCAGAAGACTGCCCCTCCCTGAGCCTGGTTCTGCTGGAGGTTTCTTCCTGTTAAAAGGGAGTTTTTCCTTCCCACTGTAGCCAAGTGCTTGCTCACAGGGGGTCGTTTTGACCGTTGGGGTTTTACATAATTATTGTATGGCCTTGCCTTACAATATAGAGCGCCTTGGGGCAACTGTTTGTTGTGATTTGGCGCTATAAAAAAAAAAGTTGATTGATTGATTGATTGACAGGAGGGTTTCAGAAACAGACACCACAGCCATCTCTGGATGGAGCTGCACCTTAAACAGAGAGGAAAAAAAAAACAGAATCAGGCATCAGAAAGACAAAAAATACAGTATAATTTGTCAGCATTAGACAATAAGAAAAACAGAAGAAATACTAAGGTGATCGCCGGCCGCTAGCCCTAAACTTCACTAAAAGACCCAGAATTTAAATTTTTTAATATACATCTATTCCTGCATTTAAGGCTTGAAACACATTCCAAAAAAGTTGTGATGAGGGCAGTTTATTCTAAATATAAAGGATTAAATCATCCTTTTTACAGCCAGTTTCCTTGAGACAAGTCAGGGGATGAATACATGAATGTTTCCAAGTCATCAAACATGTCTTTGAATTCACTGACATCAGTCTTTAAGAAATACAAACAGTTTGGTACTGTATGATAAATCTGTGTTTAGTTGGCAGTTCCCAAAAATGTGAGTGACCATGGTGGAAGGACACTAGTGAAGGAAGCCTTCAAGACACCATGACGGCTCTGAAAGAATTATAGGCTTCTGTGAATGTGAGTGGAGAAACTTTTTTCCCCCCAACTTTATTAGATTGTGCTTCAGGCTTTAAATGCAGAAATGGATGCATATTAACAAATGAAATGTTCACACAAATATCATGGGTTCATAGGGTCTGCAGTGGAATCAAAGTAAAAATAGAGGTATCACTGTGGTGTTTTGTTTGTAAACTGCATGGCAGCACCCTCACATTGGGGTGAATGTGAGGCATTATTGTAAAGCGCTTTGAGTGTCTGATGCAGATGGAAAAGTGCCATATAAATGCAGTCCATTTACCATTTAGTTTGCATTTTCCATGCCGGCTGAATGCTTTCTGATTTGAGGCTGTACAAACTGTACATTATGTTAGTAAATGAATTTAAAATCACATCAAAATTCTTATTAAATCCTCATTTAACACATTTGTAGTAGTACTAATGAATATGGACATAAATTAACAAGTATGGTATTTACAACTAGAAGGGAAACTATTAGCATGTTTGTTTTTGCCAAGGCAACAATATTGCAATGTTAAACACACACACACAAACCTTATGAGCAATTTCCATGTAAATGACATGTGTAAAACTAAAGGATTATTGCTGCTGAACATATGAAAAAGAGCTTATTTTACTTTGTGCCAACTGACAGACAACATTTTAAAATTTGGGGAAAATCAGGTGGTATTAAGTTTAGTCATTTGTGAGTCAAACAGTGGTGATAAAAACACTAGAATATTTAAACAACAAAGGATTTTAATTCAAGTTATGTCAAGTTATGTTAAATGGTCATAATAACTTTCTAGACCACAAGGTGACATCTTCACATAAATGAATCTGTCAAACAAATAAACATCACCAAAAATTATATTAAGCACAAAAATAAAAGTGAGACAAGCAGCATGTACAGTTTGAGAATCTGCAACCAGAAAAATATTACATTAATGTTATTGTCATATAATTTTCTATAAATTTGTAATTAATAAAAAGAAAACAATTTAGCTGACTGATGGTAACCACGTTCATAGTGTTTGGGTGAAAAGCTCTGTTATGTGGGCCTTGTGTGGTTTGATGGCGCCACATAAGTGAAAAGTGAATGTGATCCATGTATTCCTCCCGACACGACTCACTCTTCTTCTAGGTTACACTGTTTACCAAATTAGAGCCGGCGCCGGCCTCAGAGGGGCTGAGTGCTGATGCTCACTCACAAAGAAGAACCAACAACAAAAAAAAGACAGCCTCAGTGCATTTTTCTTAGAAACAGTCCGACGTTAATTTGAAGAGAGTCGGTCTGGAGCAGAAAAGGTTTACTCTGTTAGACCTTCAAACACCTCTAAGGGAACATGAGGCCTGAGCTTCATTAAATGGAGCAGAGGACATTTCACGTCTGCAGGAGGAGGACCGGCCCTTAAACCGTCCCTGTAGAGAGCCGTGAACACAACACAGTGGCACAAACTAATTTCAGAGAAAAGTCTGATACTGAAGCAAACTCCTTATAAAAGTGAAACTATGCATCCAAGAACGGCTGAGTATTAAAGGGGAACTCTGGGGTTTTCAACCTAGGCCTCTTTTTTAAAAGGTTTTTCTATTCAACCTTTAACTAGGCACAAAAATAATGACAATCATTCCAGTTTTGAATTATGACAATAAAGCCATCAAGAATTAAAGTGCTATACAGTGGAAGCTCATGGGGCAACCTAAAACCTCAAAGTAAACTGCATCTTATCGCCACTGAATAAGTAAAAATATCAGAGGTGTCTGGTAGCATGGCAAGGATCCAAATAAATGTCACACTGCTATTCCACGGGGCACCATTCTATTACGATTCCCCCACGCTCCAGGAAAAAGTGTAAAAACAGGATGAAATGGTGCACTGCAGCACGCCTCCTCAGCCCAGCCTCACATTTTTGTTTTTTTGTTTGTTTGTTTGTTTTTTCATGCTCCTATGATGAAATGAGTCAAATTTTCCTAACAGGAAACCTAATCTTACTAATCTAACCTAATCTTACTCTTTCCCCACCCTAACCACAGTCACCCCGACCCCCTAAAAGTCTTCTGATGAAACAGGCAGCAGCTTAACTTAGCTTTTCTGGTTTCTACGACAGTAACAACAGTAATAAACCCATTATTGACAATCAACATATATGGACTTCATGGGCAGCAGCATCGCAAACCAGAAAAAGGCTAAGGCAAGTTACGTGTTGTGCATGGCATCAGGAAAACATCACGAAAACTGTAAAATGATGTCACAGTGAAATGATGTCACTATACTTTATCAAGCACATTGCCTGGATATCTACAACCAATGGGGCTTAATTAACAATCTCTGCTTCATTGTTTTGCTACTAGCACTCCTCTGATATCTAAAAATGACTATCACACTCTAACAGTGCACTGTTATGGGTAATGTATAAGATGTATGTGGCCCTACGATACCTTTCACTCAACTTGTGGTGGTGTAAACGGTTTGGTGTGACAAAAATTATAAATTAAGACTGTATATCCAGTAAAAAAAAATCTGCTCAGGGGGGCAGGTTGCAAGGTATAAAAAACTTTGCCTGGTTTTAGGATTAAACTGAGTATAGCGTCAGTTCTGGCATCAGTTGATAGCATCCAGCTGACATCATACACTTTTAATTGGCACATTTCTTATAGAGCACCCTATTTAATTGCCACAGCTAGCGTAGCTGCTTCCTTCACAAGCTGAACTGCGTCTCCCAAAAGTCTCACCTAACCCAAGTGCTCCAGCTCTTCCTGTTTGCTGTCCAGCTTTCTTGCTGTCGTTTCATTGTCTCTGCTGCCTGCCCTGTTCTCTTCTCCATGGTACGAGGTCCCTTCTGATGTCACCCTGCCTTTCCATGGAAGATCAGGGAGGTCCCAGAACTGAGCCACACTACCGAAGATTAGATTTTAAAGGCTTACTGCAATAAAATAAAGCTTTCCTTTTGACTAAAGTGGCCTTGACTGAACTATAATTAATTTTAACCAAGAGCTGTGGGGAAAAAATGATCTGCACTAATGTGGCATGTGCTGGCCTTCAAGATAGAAAATTGGCAATAAAGCATTTTAAATAAAATAAAAAATGGGCTCAGACATTGTGGGGGGCATTGGAACGATCCAGTCAGATACTGACTGACTGCAGCTAATTTCCTGGAGATCCAGCCGACTTTGGCAAAGCTCATTATTAGCTGTGATTCCAGGCAGTGATGCAACTGTCAGAGCGGCGGTAATAAAGACCTGAGTGGACCTGAGTGACAGTAAGAGGAAGGACAGGAGTGAAAAGAAGATGCAGAGACGCCCCGCTGTGTATATCAATGAGTAGTCTTATTATCTCAGTGGGGTCTCTCAGTCAAAGGTCAGGCAGCAATGCTGGAGTCGTACTTTAGTTAAGGAGGACAGACAGAATCCTTTGGCCTTTCTCTTTCCGGCATTCTCATTGAGGTAATTGCCGATGGCGAGGATGTACTCCAGCACGGAAACAAATGACCTGCAGTTGTACAGCTGCGTGCACATTCTGATCTTCTGGTTAATCAGCTGAAACACAAACACAAGAGCACAGAGCAAAGTCATTTTGTTCCATAATCCAACTGCACACTGCTTCTTAAATTCGTGGCTCCACAAAACAGCTGTGTGAAATGTGAGCGAGATGAAGCTCCAGCTTGTTCAGGGTTCGATGTGCTGACAAGGAGGAGGAGACCAAATTAACTCAAAGCTTGAGAGTTTCACATGATAAACACAAACAGCAATGGAGCAACCCCTCGCCTGACTGCGCCTGACTAAAGATCCAACCCCTCGCCTGACTGCGCCTGACTAAAGATCCAACCCCTCGCCTGACTGCGCCTGACTAAAGATCCAACCCCTCGCCTGACTGCGCCTGACTAAAGATCCAACCCCTCGCCTGACTGCGCCTGACTAAAGATCCAACCCCTCGCCTGACTGCGCCTGACTAAAGCTCCAACCCCTTGCCTGACTGCGCCTGACTAAAGATCCAACCCCTCGCCTGACTGCGCCTGACTAAAGATCCAACCCCTCGCCTGACTGCGCCTGACTAAAGATCCAACCCCTCGCCTGACTGCGCCTGACTAAAGATCCAACCCCTCGCCTGACCGCGAGTAATGAATAATCAGGGCCTTGTTGTTCGGCGAGGGCGCTCTTTGATATGCAATTGTGTCAAGCACAAATATTCCTCTGCTCCCTGTTTAACCAGAAACAAACAGATCCTGCTGAATATGGATAAAAATGAGGGTTTCTGTCTTAGACAGTAACAACGTTCATGACATGTTCTCCACTTGATGTATGAAATATGTCCCAGAACATATGTCCCAAAACACAGAGTGTTTTGATATTTTTTTTTAACCTTTATTTAACCAGGAAAGTCCGATTGAGATTACTAATCTCTTTTTCAAGGGAGTCCTGGCCAAGACAGCGGCACAGATCACAATGATTTCAAGACATAAAAGACATTTTCATACAATAATACAGCTATTTAAAAGCATTTACAAATCATGGATTTCATTTCCAAACCTTTGAGCAAAAGTTTAAACTTGCTAATTGGAACCAGTTCCTTTAGTTTCCAGTCTTTCTTGTTCCATGTTGTGGGGGCAGAAAACTGAAATGCCACCTTCCCAGTTTCTGTGCGGACACTTGGTACAGACGGGAGCAGTGATTCTTGAGAGCGTAAGGAATACAGTCCAGCCACTTTTGGTTGAATATATTCAGAGAGATTTGAGGGGAGCAGATGGAGAATACCCTTATAAATGAACATACCCCAGTGAGTGAGTCTACGAGAATCCAAGGCTGGCCAGCCCACACGTGTGTAAAGTTCGCAGTGGTGTGTGCGAGGCTTACAGTTTGTAATGAACCTCAGAGAGGCATGGTAGACTGAATCTAATAGTTTCAATACTTGAGTTGGGGCATTCATATAAATGAGGTCACCATAATCCAAAATTGGTAAAAATGTTGCAGCTACGAGTTTCTTTTTTGCATTAAAAGAAAAGCATAGCCTGTTTCTGAAATAGAAACCAATTTTCAGTCTCAGTTTACCAATTAGTTGTTCAACGTGTCCTTTAAAGTTAAGGTTGTCATCAATTAAAATTCCTAGATATTTAAATGATTTGACCCTTTCGATCTCTGCCCCTTGAAGAGTGACAGTTGAAGGGCTCATCAGCAGATTGTTTTTTGTTTTTGAGAACAGCATCAATTTGCTTTTATTAGCATTTAAAGAGAGGTCTAGCTTTAGAAACATTTCCTGAACTATGTTGAAAGCGTTTTGTAATATAGAGACACTGACATTTAGAGTTTTTGAAAAACTATAGATGACCATGTCATCAGCATAAAAATGATATTTTGTGTCCATGAGATCCTGGCCAACGTTGTTCACATAGATGGTGAATAGGAGTGGCCCCAAAACAGAGCCCTGGGGCACTCCTTTCGTTAATGGAAGAATATTAGAACAAATCTGATCAGATTTAGTACATTGGGATCAGTCAGTAAGATAATTACAAATCCACCCAACCGCCTCTTTAAATAGTCCAATGTGGGTCAACCTCTCTTTGAGTAAAATATGGTTCACAGAGTCAAAAGCTTTTGACAGATCAATAAAAAGCGTAGCACTATGGTGCTGCGCTTTTGACAAATCAATAAAAAGCGCAGCACTGTGTTGCTTATTGTCAAGAGCCATTGAGATATCATTGATCACTTTCAGTGTTGCTGTAATGGTACTATGAGCTTTTCTGAAACCTGACTGAAAATTGCACAATATATTATTGTAATACAAGAATTCTTTCAGCTGGTCATTTATTAAAGATTCCAAAATTTTAGATAAAATACAAAGTTTTGAAATGATCCTATAGTTATTTAAGATTGTAGGGTCACCACCTTTGAATAATGGTGTGACAAAAGCTGATTTCCATATTTTGGGAATTTGCATAGTGCTCACACTCAAAAATATAAGTCAGGGGTTGTGCTATGAAATCAGCAGCAATTTTCAGAAAGTAGGGATCAATTAAATCAGGTCCTTGAGGTTTTCGGGCATCTAACAATTTTAATGCTTTGTGGACTTGGCCCAAGGTAAATGGCTGGAAACTAAAGGCTGATGTATCAGTGGGTGGTTCAGACACAGTCACTGGACTGGTTGAATTTAGAGAGGGTGTAAAGGAAATAAAATGTTTGTTGAAACAATTTAACATTTCAACCTTATCATAAATGTTTCTTGAATTCTGAACAATATAATTTGGAAGAGTCTGTGAGTCATTTCCAGCGGTTAAAGATTTTACAGTTTTCCAAAATCTTTTTGGGTCATTAAGACTATCAGTTGTAGCTGACAAATAGAATTCGGACTTGGCCTTTTTAATTTTTAATATCACGTGGAAAGTGGGTGTGTTATATAAAGGGGTGTGACAGGCAAAATGTAGAAAACACCATCTGTTAAAAAACAAATATTGATGTGGGAAAGTTATGTTGGTTTGAAAAGCAAAATGTCTTTGTGTGCTCAGTTACGTTCGGGAATATAAACGCTGTATCCGGAACTGTTTGTTAGCACCGAACAACAAGACAGGTTCAGCTGTCGAAAATGACATGAACCTGGTTTTGTATTCTCTTTGGTATCATGTTCCAAAGTTGTTAAACAGGGTGTGCCGTGATGGAGCTGACTACGTCTTGATGCATAATGCAAACATATTGAAAGGTGTGTATGAAAATGACTCAGTATTTTTAAGTGAAAAAAGGGGAAAAGAAAACAAAGAGAAACAGGTACACGGATTTTAGAGTTTGATCAACTTAGTGATGTGAGTGGAAATATTTTAAGTACAACTTGCAATTTCAGTAAGCTTTTTAACTTAAGTTGATCTAAGATGAGTAAACTCAAAAGCCTTCCAATCTCTGTACTCACAAAACGAGAGCTGTGTTCGGGTGCTCGGCAGTAAGTCGCAGGCGTGGATCCAGACCGGTTTGGACTGATGCAGTTGCATTGGTCAGATTTTTTTTACGCATCGTTCGTCATCGGTAAAAAAAAATCTCGAATAATCCCGAATAGTGCAGAATGTGTCCCCGCGGTGAACCCAGCTTTTGATTTGATCCCACAATGCACCACGCAGGTGTACACAGGAAAATTCAAACCAGATCAAACAAACATAGCATCAGTCCAGTGGAGTTGATCATGGCATCCACGAAAAAAGTTGTGCAAGGAAAATTTGGCTGGTTGTGGTTTATAAATAGTTTTCAGACAATAGTGTGTTTGAAAGGCTTTCTATGATGACTGAAATTACATTTTCGGTGGTTTTCCGACCATACATGTCAACCTATATGGATTGTCCGTAAACAAGATACAGATTTTTCCAAGTTTCAGACTCATATGGACGTACAAATAAAGTCAGATATTCAGGGTTTGGTCTGCAGCGGCTCTGTAATCAACCATTTCTGCAGCGCGACTCCACTTTGAAGCGTGAACCATTGAAGCAATGCTTCGATCCACTAGCTCATTGGTTCTTTGATTCGCTGCTCTTCAGAAATGGCAAGTCTGCTTCTTAACTCCTCTCAAAGCTATTAAAATATCATGAGTCACTTTTGTGTGGATTAAAGTCACTAACTGGCGCTCTTGTCTTGTTGCAGTCAAGACCTCTGTTCCGTTGGCACAGCTCCAAACGCAGCGTTGCTCTCTGCTGAGACAGGGTCCAGTCGGAATTAATAACTTCAAAACAAATTGCCGCTTTAAATAAAATGACACCTCTTACAAACATTGTAATACAGACAAGAAACTACATGAACTAAAACATTTTTTCCTCCCAAAATGAGACGTCCTCATAAATTTCATCCTGACGTGCAGCACAGCAGCTGCAAGAGCTCAGCTCAGATATATGGAAAGACATTCATGCCAATAATGTCTGAAAGGAAATGCTTTTGACAAAAACTACAGATTTTGTTTATTCCTATTTATGTCCAGAGATCAACCTTCCTTTTCTCTCAAAAATTCTTGAAAGGGTAGTTGTAAAACAGCTAACTGATCATCTGCAGAGGAATGGTCTATTTGAAGAGTTTCAGTCAGGTTTTAGAATTCATCATAGTACAGAAACAGCATTAGTGAAGGTTACAAATGATCTTCTTATGGCCTCGGACAGTGGACTTATCTCTGTGCTTGTTCTGTTGGACCTCAGTGCTGCTTTTGATACTGTTGACCATAAAATTTTATTACAGAGATTAGAGCATGTCATAGGTATTAAAGGCACTGCGCTGCGGTGGTTTGAATCATATTTGTCTAATAGATTACAATTTGTTCATGTAAATGGGGAATCTTCTTCACAGACTAAAGTTAATTATGGAGTTCCACAAGGTTCTGTGCTAGGACCAATTTTATTCACTTTATACATGCTTCCCTTAGGCAGTATTATTAGACGGTATTGCTTAAATTTTCATTGTTACGCAGATGATACCCAGCTTTATCTATCCATGAAGCCAGAGGACACACACCAATTAGCTAAACTGCAGGATTGTCTTACAGACATAAAGACATGGATGACCTCTAATTTCCTGCTTTTAAACTCAGATAAAACTGAAGTTATTGTACTTGGCCCCACAAATCTTAGAAACATGGTGTCTAACCAGATCCTTACTCTGGATGGCATTACCCTGACCTCTAGTAATACTGTGAGAAATCTTGGAGTCATTTTTGATCAGGATATGTCATTCAAAGCGCATATTAAACAAATATGTAGGACTGCTTTTTTGCATTTACGCAATATCTCTAAAATCAGAAAGGTCTTGTCTCAGAGTGATGCTGAAAAACTAATTCATGCATTTATTTCCTCTAGGCTGGACTATTGTAATTCATTATTATCAGGTTGTCCTAAAAGTTCCCTAAAAAGCCTTCAGTTAATTCAAAATGCTGCAGCTAGAGTACTGACGGGGACTAGAAGGAGAGAGCATATCTCACCCATATTGGCCTCTCTTCATTGGCTTCCTGTTAATTCTAGATAGAATTTAAAATTCTTCTTCTTACTTATAAGGTTTTGAATAATCAGGTCCCATCTTATCTTAGGGACCTCGTAGTACCATATCACCCCAATAGAGCGCTTCGCTCTCAGACTGCAGGCTTACTTGTAGTTCCTAGGGTTTGTAAGAGTAGAATGGGAGGCAGAGCCTTCAGCTTTCAGGCTCCTCTCCTGTGGAACCAGCTCCCAATTCAGATCAGGGAGACAGACACCCTCTCTACTTTTAAGATTAGGCTTAAAACTTTCCTTTTTGCTAAAGCTTATAGTTAGGGCTGGATCAGGTGACCCTGAACCATCCCTTAGTTATGCTGCTATAGACGTAGACTGCTGGGGGTTCCCATGATGCACTGTTTCTTTCTCTTTTTGCTCTGTATGCACCACTCTGCATTTAATCATTAGTGATCGATCTCTGCTCCCCTCCACAGCATGTCTTTTTCCTGGTTCTTTCCCTCAGCCCCAACCAGTCTCAGCAGAAGACTGCCCCTCCCTGAGCCTGGTTCTGCTGGAGGTTTCTTCCTGTTAAAAGGGAGTTTTTCCTTCCCACTGTAGCCAAGTGCTTGCTCACAGGGGGTCGTTTTGACCGTTGGGGTTTTACATAATTATTGTATGGCCTTGCCTTACAATATAAAGCGCCTTGGGGCAACTGTTTGTTGTGATTTGGCGCTATATAAAAAAAAATTGATTGATTGATTGATTGATCAAGGATCCACCATGTCAATTTTTCTTATAGTGTTGTTTTTTTAGGACATCATATTTATACAAATAAGAAGTCTTCACTATGGTCCATGAAGTATAATAAATATATTAAAAGAAGTGTGACAGTGTATGTTGCACATGAATAAAAGAATGAAGATTATTGAATAACAAGACGCGTACGATTTTTATTTTATCACTGGGCAAAAATGCATCTGTCAGATTTTCACTCTGGATCCAGACCTGAGTCAGACTTGTTTCCGGTGGGTGCTGGCCTCCTCTGGGCTGCACCTTGACACCAATCCTGTTTGTGATATTCATGGACAAAATATCAAGGCATAGATGGCAGGATGAGAGTTTTCAGGTTGGTGAGCTCAGGGTCTCATCACTGCTTTTTGCAGATGATGTGGTCCTGTTGGCTTCATTGGCCTGTGACCTCCAACACTCACTGGATTGGTTCACAGCAGAGTGTGAAGCAGCTGGGATGAGGATCAGCACCTCTAAATCTGAGGCCATGTGTTATGTGTCGGACGCAGCTCGGAGAACCGACCAGCGTTTGAAGGACCCAGTATGAAATAAGCAGAGCACGGTACAAAGGCTAACTGAATTTAATACATAACAGTGATGTGATACAAAACAACAACAGAGTGTGCGGTCTGGCGTGGTGGTGATACGGTGCGCTCCCAGCAGCGCTAACGGTCCGGAACCAGAAGCCGTTCGGACCCAAGGACCCCGCCGACACCCCCCAGGTGGCCGCAACAAACCGAGTCTGTGAAAGAAGGAACCATTATGTGAGTCCACACTCTACACACAGAGAGAACACTTAAAGGTGTACATAAACAGCAAACACTTCCTGGCTTAATTACTAAATAGCTTCCCAACCTGCAGGCATGGAACATCCAGTTCACAAAACTCCACTGCAGTGGAAGCCGATACATGACTAACGTACAGCTCAATATAATAAGGTGTGAGGGACACCACATTTACTGACTGTATAAATGTTAGCCACAAAATCTAACGTACCTCAGGAAGTGTGCTGACGAGCGTGAGACCTCACCCCCTCCTCTTTCACAGACCGTGCATCAAACCCTGGACGTTCTCTGCATCCACTGATGATGAGATGGCTCCCGAGACGACGATCTCACCCGTCTGGTCACAAGGTCGAGTCTCTGGCAAATACACACTGTATACTCCAGTCTTAAATGCCACCATGTTCCAATCCATATAGATGCACCACAGCTGTGAGTCCTGACGAGCCGCAGGTGATCAGGGTGAGGTCCTGATAACCTCAGCAACACAGCCACTCAGTCCCAAATGCAAGCCACCTGGAAGGAAAAACAAAAGACAGAAACAAAAAGGCAGCCAGGCCCCCCAGCCATACAACAGCCATGGTTCTCAGCAGGAAACCAATGGATTGACTATTCCGGGTAGGGAATGAGGTCTTGGCCCAAGTGAAGGAGTTCAAGTACAACCCTAATTCCATTGAAGTTGGGGCGTTGTGTAAAATGTAAATAAAAATAGAACCCAATGATTTTCAAATCCTCTTCAACCTATATTCAATTGAATACACCACAAAGACAAGATATTTAATGTTCAAACTGATAAACTTTATTGTTTTTGTGCAAATATTTGCTCATTTTGAAATGGATGCCTGCAACATGTTTCTAAAACAAATATGTAGGACTGCTTTTTTGCATTTGCGCAATATCTCTAAAATTAGAAAGGTCTTGTCTCAGAGTGATGCTGAAAAACTAATTCATGCATTTATTTCCTCTAGGCTGGACTATTGTAATTCATTATTATCAGGTTGTCCTAAAAGTTCCCTGAAAAGCCTTCAGTTAATTCAAAATGCTGCAGCTAGAGTACTGACGGGGACTAGAAGGAGAGAGCATATCTCACCCATATTGGCTTCTCTTCATTGGCTTCCTGTTAATTCTAGAATAGAATTTAAAATTCTTCTTCTTACTTATAAGGTTTTGAATAATCAGGTCCCATCTTATCTTAGGGACCCTCATAGTACCATATCACCCCAATAGAGCGCTTCGCTCTCAGACTGCAGGCTTACTTGTAGTTCCTAGGGTTTTTAAGAGTAGAATGGGAGGCAGAGCCTTCAGCTTTCAGGCTCCTCTCCTGTGGAACCAGCTCCCAATTCAGATCAGGGAGACAGACACCCTCTCTACTTTTAAGATTAGGCTTAAAACTTTCCTTTTTGCTAAAGCTTATAGTTAGGGCTGGATCAGGTGACCCTGAACCATCCCTTAGTTATGCTGCTATAGACGTAGACTGCTGGGGGGTTCCCATGATGCACTGTTTCTTTCTCTTTTTGCTCTGTATGCACCACTCTGCATTTAATCATTAGTGATTGATCTCTGTTCCCCTCCACAGCATGTCTTTTTCCTGGTTCTCTCCCTCAGCCCCAACCAGTCCCAGCAGAAGACTGCCCCTCCCTGAGCCTGATTCTGCTGGAGGTTTCTTCCTGTTAAAAGGGAGTTTTTCCTTCCCACTGTAGCCAAGTGCTTGCTCACAGGGGGTCGTTTTGACCGTTGGGGTTTTACATAATTATTGTATGGCCTTGCCTTACAATATAAAGCGCCTTGGGGCAACTGTTTGTTGTGATTTGGCGCTATATAAAAAAAAATTGATTGATTGATTGATTGATAAAAAGCTGGGACAGTGGTATGTTTCCCACTGTGTTACATCACCTTTCCTTCTAACAACACTCAATAAGTGTTTGGGAACTGAGGACACTAATTGTTGAAGCTTTGTAGGTGGAATTCTTTCCCATTCTTGCTTGATGTACGACTTCAGTTGTTCAACAGTCCAGGGTTTCCGTTGTTATATTTTGTGCTTCATAATGCTCCACACATTTTCACTGGGCGACAGATCTGGACTGCAGGCAGGCCAGTCTAGTACCCGCACTCTTTTACTACGAAGCCACGCTGTTGTAACACGTGCAGAATGTGACTTGGCATTGTCTTGCTGAAATAAGCAGGGACGTCCCTGAAAAAGACGTTGCTTGGATGGCAGCATGTGTTGCTCCAAAACCTGGATGTACCTTTCAGCATTGATGGTGCCATCACAGATGTGTAAGTTGCCCATGACATGGGCACTAACACACCCCCATACCATCACAGATGCTGGGTTTTGAACTTTGCACTGGTAACAATCTGGATGGTCTTTTTCCTCTTTTGTCCAGAGGACACGACGTCCATGATTTCCAAAAACAATTTGAAATGTGGACTCATCAGACCACAGCACACTTTTCCACTTTGTGTCTGTCCATTTCAAATGAGCTCGGGCCCAGAGAAGGCGGCGGCGTTTCTGGATGTTGTTGATGTTTGGCTTTCGCTTTGCATGGTAGAGTTTTAACTGTAGATGTAGCGACGAACTGTGTTAACTGACAATGGTTTTCTGAAGTGTTCCTGAGCCCACACGGTAAGATCCTTTACACAATGATGTCAGTTTTGAATGCAGTGCCGTCTGAGGGGTCGAAGGTCACGGGCATTCACTGTTGGTTTTACGTGTAGAAAGTTCTCCAGATTCTCTGAATCTTCTGATTATATTATGGACTGTAGATGATGGAATCCCTAAATTCCTTGCAATTGAATGTTGAGAAACATTGTTCTTAAATTGTTGGACTATTTTTTCATGCAGTTGTTCACAAAGTGGTGATCCTCACCCCATCTTTGCTTGTGAACGGATGAGCCTTTTGGGGATGCTCCTTTTATACCCAATCATGACACTCACCTGTTTCCAAGCAGGTGTTCTTTGAACATTCATCAACTTTCCCAGTCTTTTGTTGCCCCGTCCCAACTTTTTTGAAACATGTTGCAGGCATCCATTTCAAAATGAGCAAATATTTGCACAAAAACAATAAAGTTTATCAGTTTGAACATTAAATATCTTGTCTTTGTGGTGTATTCAATTGAATATAGGTTGAAGAGGATTTGAAAATCATTGTATTCTGTTTTTATTTACATTTTATACAACATCCCAACTTCCTTGGAATCAGGGTTGTACCTTGGGGTCTTGTTCACGAGTGAGAGGATAATGGAGCATGAGATTGGCCGGAGAATCGGTGCAGCAGGGGCAGTGTTGCATTCACTCTGCCATGCTGTGTGATGAAAAGAGAGCTGAGCCAAAAGGCGAAGCTCTCGATCTACTGGTCAATCTTTGTTCCTACTCTCATCTATGGTCATGACCGAAAGAACTAGATCGCGGGTACAAGTGGGCAAAATGGGCTTCCTTAGGAGGATGGCTGGTGTCTCCTTTAGAGATAGGGTAAGAAACTCAGTCATCCGTGGGGAGCTCGAAGTAGAGTCGCTGCTCCTTCGCGTTGAAAGGAGCCAGCTGAGGAGGTTTGGGCATCTGGTAAGGATGCCCCCTGGGCGCTTCCCTGGGAGACGTTCCAGGCACGTCCATCTGGGAGGAGACACCAGGGAAGACCCAGGACTAGGTGGAGAGATTATATCTCCACACCGGCCTGGGAACGCCTCTGGATCCCCCAGTCAGAGGTGGTCATAGTGGCCCATAGTGGGGTCCCCTTCTGGAGCTGTTGCCCCCGCAACCTGATCCCAGATAAGAGGTTGAAGATGAGTGAGATATGAGTGATGAGTAATTTTACTATAACAATTATTCATAGTACAGATATAAAAAAGCAATAAAATTAACTTAGCAAGAAAAAAATACAATAATATTAAATTAAAATATCTGCACCAAAAACAAATGGGTATAGACAAGAAGCTTTTGTTATAACCGGTGTTATAACAAATCTGATATACTTATGTAGTGGACCTTAAAATTGGTACAAAATTGTTCACACTTAAAAAAAACAGTTGGACATTGCTTGACAGTGGGTTTAAAATAAACAGTTTGATTGTAAAACTGGAATTGCAATATATAATTGAATCTAATTTATGTGAAATAAATTTAAAATACTAAAAAAAAGCCTTCACAAAATTAAAGGTAACAATTTGCATGGGATAAAATAAAGAATTTAGGTGGCTACCTAATAACACCAGAACCTTTTAATTACGTTGGTTCAAAGTAATTAACCTTGTAGATAAAGTAAATCAAGGGGAATAAAACATTTAACTAAATGCTTTGCTAATCCTGAGTTAGACTGACTATAAAAGCTGCATTGCATTTAGTCAGCAATGGTTGACTTGGAATTATTATATATTTTTTATTATTATTATTAAAAGACACATGCAAATTATTATCTTCATTTTTTAAGTTGAGCAGTGCAAAATCTTTTTATAGTGTACATTAATAAAATGAAAATGTTGCATTCAATTTTTTTAATATTTTGCACTGTGACAGTGATCAAAGCGGCCAAGTGCACTTTGGCCACAACAAAAAATAAACAGTAATTTAAAAAAAAAAAGTGTGGTTTTGGACTTACAGCATTTTGCATCTGACGTCTTCATACTGAAGGGATCATAGGACTTTAACTAGGCAGGATGTGGCTGTGTGTATATGACAGGTTGTGTCAATTATCATGGACACAGTCACAAGCAATACTTTTTGTTCTTTTTGAGTAAGCATTTAGAAATATCATTTATATAAATGACTTTGTTCTGTTTCTGTGACTTTATCGTATTTGGAAATATCTGCACAAGCATTTCAGAAATCCACATTTTAGAGTACAATGTGTCACTGCGGCAGCACCGACAAAACACATCAGGTGAGCAGCGTTCCCCAGTGGGTGATCTTCATGCCTGACTGCCACGCAAGAAAATTCTCCTTAACATTCAGGTCTTCAGAGCTCTGTTGTGATACAACTGCTGGATTTATTTGATTTTCCTGCAGAGAAAATCTCTGCTTTGTGTTTTGATGTATTGTTAGACAGTGACACACTCCACTCGGGAGTGCAGATTTCCAGCCCACAGACCAGACGTTTTCTTTAGACATGGTCACTTTTACTGTGGATTCAACACAGCGGAAAAAGATCAAATCAGTTTGAGGGTTGCACACCTGTTGTCAGTCGGGGATGAGGTTTTTGCACCACACTAGTCTGCATCCAAATATGATTTAAAATTCTGTAACTGTTTTTTAATCACTCCAGCCTCTGACCTCTGCTGGGAAACAAACCCAGTGTGCACGTTTGTGAAAAGGAATGGGTTCACTGGAACCAAACCCAGAACCTTCATACTGTGAGGATAGAAGGCTAAACCAGCACTACTTTAAATTAATATGACGCTCACTGAAAAATGAACTGAATCTAAAATTAAGTGGATATAATGTGAACTAGATACTGTATAAAGCTAACAAACAATAAATCAGTTTTAAAAAATGAAGATAAAACCTGCAAATGAAAATTTCATTTGTTCTAGTCTGAATATAAAGTGAACTTAATATGAAGCTAATGAAAAGTAATAAAATCTAAAGCTGAACAGAATATGAATCTAGGTGAACATAAAACTAATTTAACACAAAGGAGCAGAATATCAGACTACCTGAAAAGCTCCCTGAATCTCTACTCTGTAGGTTCTCGGACATCCGGGTGAAGATCTGAAGCTTCCTAAAGTTTAGTCGAGGCAGCTGGACCTCTTGTTCAGCAGGGAAATGTTTCTCCACTCATCCAAGTGGCTTCATCAGTCTGGGATATACTGGTTAGGGAACACCCAGATATACTCCTTTGCAGCTCAGGCTCACGCTTTATTTTCATGCTCCCATCATGAAATGAGTCACTTTTGTAATGCAGGGTTTTTTTTTTTTTTTTACTGTAGTATTTCTAACCTCTTCCCTCAACCTTAACTATAACTCTCACAAGCTCCTGTCACCAAAATGTGGTGCTTTTCATTACAGTATGACGAACCAGTAGATTGATTCACTTTTCATGATGCCATCAAGAAATATCGTGAAATTGGATTAAAGAGACGAAGAGCCATTATTGTTATTGTATGTACATACAACCAAACTTGTTCTCTGCATTTAACCGTCCTAATTACAGTTAGACACAATCCAGCCGCTAGGAGCAGTGGGCAGCCATAGATCAGTGCCCGGGGACCAACTCCAGATGTAGAGACTGTTGTGAAAGTGTAGGAACACGGACCCACAACAGGGGGCGCAAATGAACGGACAATGGAGGAATCAAATAACACTGTTTTTACTGTTGTGAAAACAGGCACAACAACACAGCCGATTAAAATATTGAGACTGAGTCCAATAACCACGGTGTCGTGTGGGCAGGCTCGACGATAGGAGACGTCTGTCCAAGTCGAACCGGAACCAACCCGATTTCCTCTGCCACCGAACCCCGGGAATACTGGAGCCGCCAAGTCCCAAATCCCCAGGTGGCCACTGCCTCCGCTCGTCGGATCCGGTACTGCTGGCAAGGAACAAAAACAGTCAGGTGTGGATGCGGCTGCACCCAGCAAAACGGAGGGTGGAGAGTCCACCTCCACCTCTCGTTAACAACGATACAGGAGTGTAGGAAGGTGAGTACTTATCAAAAGTTGTTCAGTAGTCAGCTGTCCTACAAATGCTCCACAAGAAATACAACAATGGTTAGTTATATGTATGGCAGAGATTGTTACCTCTTTGGTTAGGCGATATCTCGGCAAATGAGGTGGAGATGCTGTCCTGCTGATATACCTCCTTATTGATTGGGATCAGCTGTCTCCAGTGATGGATGACAGCTGTCATCCTGGCTGCTCCCGTAAGGCGGCAGCGCCCTCCGGTGCCTGGAGCCCGCACTCCAGGCAGGGCGCCCTCTAGTGGTGGTGGGCCAGCAGTACCTCCTCTTCAGCGGCCAACACAACAGGACCCCCCTCTCAACGGGCGCCTCCTGGCGCACGACCGGGTTTGTCAGGGTGGCGACGGTAGAAGTCGGCCAGGAGGGCCGGGTCCAGGATGAAGCCCTTCTTTACCCAGGAGCGTTCTTCGGGGCCGTACCCCTCCCAGTCCACCAGATACTGAAAACCCCGGCCCATCCGTCGGACGTCGAGGAGCCGGCGCACGGTCCAAGCCGGCTCTCCGTCGATGATCCGGGCAGGAGGTGGCGCCGGACCCGGAGTGCAGAGGGGTGAGGTGTGATGGGGTTTAATCCTGGAGACGTGAAATACTGGATGAATCCGCAGTGAGGCCGGAAGCTGGAGCCTCACTGCGGCGGGATTGATGACCTTGAGTATTTTGTAAGGGCCGATGTATCGTTCTTGCAGTTTTGGGGAGTCCACTTGAAGGGGAATGTCCTTGGTGGACAACCACACTTCCTGCGCAGGACGATACGTGGGAGCCGGGGCCCGCCGCCGGTCTGCATGGTTCTTCGCCCTCGTCCGGGCCTTTAACAAAGCAGAACGGGCGGCACGCCACACCCAACGGCACTTTCGTAGGTGGGCCTGGACCGAGGGCACACCGACCTCCCCCTCAACCACCGGAAACAACGGGGGTTGATACCCCAAGCACACCTCGAAAGGGGAGAGGCCGGTGGCTGACGACACTTGACTGTTGTGGGCGTACTCGATCCAGGCCAGGTGGGTACTCCAGGCCATCGGGTGCGCGGCTGTCACAAAGCGTAGGGTCTGCTCCATCTCCTGGTTGGCCCGTTCTGCTTGTCCGTTGGTCTGGGGGTGATACCCGGACGAGAGACTGACCGTGGCCCCCAGTTCCCGGCAAAAGCTCCTCCAAACATGCGAGGAGAACTGGGGACCGCGATCGGAGACGATAGTCTGATGGTATCCCATGCAGACGGACGACGTGGTGGACTAGGAGGTCCGCTGTCTCCTGGGCCGTTGGTAGCTTCGGGAGGGCCACGAAGGGGGCCGCCTTGGAGAATCGGTCCACTATCGTGAGAATGAGCGGTGTTTCCCTGGGGACCGGGCGGGAGACCCGTGACAAAATCCAGGCCGATGTGAGACCAGGGGCGATGAGGCACGGGCAGCGGCTGTAGCAATCCCGATGTCTTGCGGTGGTCGGCCTTGCCCCTGGCGCAGGTGGTACAGGCCTGGATGTAACCCCGGACGTCGGCCTCCAGGGACGCCCACCAGAAGCGCTGCCGGACGACTGCCACGGTTCTTCGCACCCCAGGATGACAGGAGAGCTTAGAACCATGACAGAAGTCCAGAACTGCAGCCCTGGCTTCTGGTGGGACGTAGAGTTTGTTCTTCGGTCCGGTTCCGGGGTCCGGGTCTCGTGTCAGGGCCTCCCGGACGGTCTTCTCCACGTCCCAGGTGAGGGCGGCCACGATAGCGGACTCCGGGATGATGGGATCCGGGGGATCCGACGACTCCGTTTTGACCTCATCTTCATGTACCCGGGACAAAGCATCCGATCTTTGGTTTTTGGTCCCGGGACGGTAGGTGATCCGGAAGTCAAAACGGCCGAAGAACAGTGACCAGCGGGCTTGCCTGGGATTCAGCCGCTTGGCGGTCCTGATATACTCCAGGTTCCGGTGGTCAGTGAAAACTGTGAATGGCACAGACGTTCCCTCCAACAGATGTCTCCACTCCTCAAGAGCCTCTTTCACTGCAAGGAGCTCTCGATTGCCGACGTCATAATTCCGTTCGGCTGGGGTCAACCTGCGGGAAAAATAGGCACACGGGTGAAGGACGTTATCGGTCTTCCCGCTCTGGGACAGCACGGCTCCTATCCCTGAGTCCGAGGCGTCCACTTCAACCACTAACTGGCGACTAGGATCGGGCTGCACCAAAACAGGTGCAGACGAGAAGCGCCGTTTCAACTCCTTGAATGCGGCATCGCACCGATCCGACCAGGTGAAGGGGACTTTTGGTGAGGTCAGGGCTGTCAGGGGGCTAACTACCTGACTGTAGCCCTTGAGGAACCTCCTGTAGAAATTAGCAAAGCCTAGGAACTGTTGCAACTTCCTATGGCTTGTGGGTTGGGGCCAGTCTCTCACCGCCGCAACCTTGGCCGGATCAGGAGCGACGGAGTTGGAGGAGATGATGAACCCCAGGAAGGACAAAGACGTGCGGTGGAACTCACACTTCTCGCCCTTCACAAACAGCCGGTTCTCCAACAACCGCTGCAGGACCTGACGTACATGCCGGACATGAGTCTCAGGATCCGGAGAAAAGATGAGTATATCGTCTAGATATACGAAGACGAACCGGTGCAGGAAATCCCGCAAGACATCATTAACTAATGCTTGGAACGTCGCGGGGGCGTTTGTGAGGCCGAACGGCATGACCAGGTACTCAAAGTGACCTAAGGGGGTGTTAAATGCCGTTTTCCACTCGTCTCCCTTCCGGATCCGAACCAGATGATACGCATTTCTAAGATCGAGCTTGGTGAAGATTTGGGCTCCATGCAGGGGTGTGAACACCGAATCCAACAGGGGCAACGGGTATCGGTTGCGAACCGTGATCTCGTTCAGCCACCTATAATCAATGCATGGACGAAGTCCGCCGTCTTTTTTACCCACAAAAAAGAAACCTGCGCCCATCGGGGAGGTGGAATTCCGGATCAACCCGGCAGCTAATGAGTCCCGGATGTAGGTCTCCATTGATTCGCGCTCAGGCCGTGAGAGGTTGTACAGCCTACTGGACGGGAACTCACTGCCCGGAACCAAATCAATGGCACAATCATACGGACGGTGGGGGGGAAGTGTGAGAGCCAGATCCTTGCTGAACACGTCGACAAGGTCGTGGTACTCCACCGGCACCGTCCCCAGATTGGGGGGGACTCTGACCTCCTCCTTAGCTTGGGGGCCGGGAGGAACCGAGGAACCTAGACACACCCGATGGCAGGTCTCGCTCCACTGAACCACTACCCCGGACGGCCAATCGATCCGGGGATTGTGCTTCAACATCCAGGGAAATCCTAAAACCACACGGGAGATGGCCTGAGTCACAAAAAACTCGATCACCTCCCGGTGATTTCCTGACACCACCAGAGTTACAGGTGGTGTCTTATGCATGATCGGAGGGAGTAGGGAGCCATCTAGTGCCCGAACCTGTACAGGCGAGGTAAGCGCCACCAGAGGGAGCCCTATCTCCCTGGCCCATCTGCTGTCCAACAGATTCCCCTCAGAGCCCGTGTCCACCAGTGCTGGGGCCTTCAGGGTTGAGGATCGTAACTGGGAGTCGTGTGGCAATGTGGGTGTGTCCCACGTGAATGTCTCGGCCCACCCCTAGCCCAGTTTCTAGGGGCGGGCGTTGGAGTTTAACCGCTCGGGGCAGTCTCTCATATGGTGCTCTATTGCACCACAAACAAAACAAGCTCCGTGGGCCCGTCTCCTCTGTGCATCTGGTGCCCTAAATGTTGCCCTACTCGTGTCCATAGCTTCGTCAGCAGGGGGAGCTGTGGCCCCACGGAGCGCAGGGGCCGTGGAGCGTGGGGAAGGCGGAGCGCGGTCGGAACCGGAAGGGAGAGGGACGGCGCGTGCCCGGCCACGCCCTTCGTCTCGTTCCCGCCGATGTTCTTCTAACCGGTTGTCTAACCGTATGACAAGATCGATGAGCCCATCTAAATCCCGCGGTTCGTCCTTAGCCACCAGGTGCTCCTTAAGAACCAATGACAGTCCGTTTACAAAGGCGGCGCGGAGGGCAGTGCTATTCTAGCCGGACCTCGCAGCCGCAATGCGGAAGTCGACTGCATAGGCAGCTGCGCTGCGACGCCCCTGTCTCATTGACAGTAGCACGGTTGAAGCGGTTTCTCCTCTATTAGGGTGATCGAACACGGTTCTGAGCTCCCTTACAAACCCATCATATGTCAGAAGGAGCCGTGAATTCTGCTCCCAGAGCGCTGTAGCCCAAGCGCGTGCCTCACCGCGAAGCAGGTTTATTACATAAGCTACTTTGCTAGCATCAGTCGCGTACATGACGGGACGCTGTGCGAAGACGAGCGAGCACTGCATAAGAAAATCAGCGCACGTCTCCACACAGCCTCCGTACGGTTCTGGGGGGCTTATGTAAGCTTCAGGGGAAGGTGGGTGGGGTCGTTGAACGACCAGTGGAACATCGCTGTTACGCACAGGGTCGACGGGAGGGAGAGCCGCAGCGACGCCCGGGGGGCGCGCTTCCACTTGTGCGGCGAGAACCTCCACCCTGCGGTTCAGGAGGACGTTCTGCTCGGTCATTAAATCCATCCGAGTCGTGAAAGCGGTGAGGATCCGCTGCAACTCACCGATCACCCCTCCCGAGGACGCCTGCGCGTCCTGTTCTTCCATTGTCCGTTCAACAGCCGGTTGACGCCCCTCGGGATCCATGACGCTGGCCGAGATATCCTGTTGTGAAAGTGTAGGAACACGGACCCACAACAATCAATCAATCAATTTTTTTATATAGCGCCAAATCACAACAAACAGTTGCCCCAAGGCGCTTTATATTGTAAGGCAAGGCCATACAATAATTATGTAAAACCCCAACGGTCAAAACGACCCCCTGTGAGCAAGCACTTGGTGACAGTGGGAAGGAAAAACTCCCTTTTAACAGGAAGAAACCTCCAGCAGAACCAGGCTCAGGGAGGGGCAGTCTTCTGCTGGGACTGGTTGGGGCTGAGGGAGGAGAACCAGGAAAAGACATGCTGTGGAGGGGAGCAGAGATCGATCACTAATGATTAAATGCAGAGTGGTGCATACAGAGCAAAAAGAGAAAGAAACAGTGCATCATGGGAACCCCCCAGCAGTCTACGTCTATAGCAGCATAACTAAAGGATGGTTCAGGGTCACCTGATCCAGCCCTAACTATAAGCTTTAGCAAAAAGGAAAGTTTTAAGCCTAATCTTAAAAGTAGAGAGGGTGTCTGTCTCCCTGATCTGAATTGGGAGCTGGTTCCACAGGAGAGGAGCCTGAAAGCTGAAGGCTCTGCCTCCCATTCTACTCTTACAAACCCTAGGAACTACAAGTAAGCCTGCAGTCTGAGAGCGAAGCGCTCTATTGGGGTGATATGGTACTACGAGGTCCCTAAGATAAGATGGGACTTGATTATTCAAAACCTTATAGGTAAGAAGAAGAATTTTAAATTCTATTCTAGAATTAACAGGAAGCCAATGAAGAGAGGCCAATATGGGTGAGATATGCTCTCTCCTTCTAGTCCCCGTTAGTACTCTAGCTGCAGCATTTTGAATTAACTGAAGGCTTTTCAGGGAACTTTTAGAACAACCTGATAATAATGAATTACAATAGTCCAGCCTAGAGGAAATAAATGCATGAATTAGTTTTTCAGCATCACTCTGAAACAAGACCTTTCTGATTTTAGAGATATTGCGTAAATGCAAAAAAGCAGTCCTACATATTTGTTTAATATGCGCATTGAATGACATATCCTGATCAAAAATGACTCCAAGATTTCTCACAGTATTACTAGAGGTCAGGGTAATGCCATCCAGAGTATGGATCTGGTTAGACACCATGTTTCTAAGATTTGTGGGGCCAAGTACAATAACTTCAGTTTTATCTGAGTTTAAAAGCAGGAAGTTAGAGGTCATCCATGTCTTTATGTCTGTAAGACAATCCTGCAGTTTAGCTAATTGGTGTGTGTCCTCTGGCTTCATGGATAGATAAAGCTGGGTATCATCTGCGTAACAATGAAAATTTAAGCAATACCGTCTAATAATACTGCCTAAGGGAAGCATGTATAAAGTGAATAAAATTGGTCCTAGCACAGAACCTTGTGGAACTCCATAATTAACCTTAGTCTGTGAAGAAGATTCCCCATTTACATGAACAAATTGTAATCTATTAGACAAATATGATTCAAACCACCACAGCGCAGTGCCTTTAATACCTATGGCATGCTCTAATCTCTGTAATAAAATTTTATGGTCAACAGTATCAAAAGCAGCACTGAGGTCTAACAGAACAAGCACAGAGATGAGTCCACTGTCCAAGGCCTTAAGAAGATCATTTGTAACCTTCACTAATGCTGTTTCTGTACTATGATGAATTCTAAAACCTGACTGAAACTCTTCAAATAGACCATTCCTCTGCAGATGATCAGTTAGCTGTTTTACAACTACCCTTTCAAGAATTTTTGAGAAAAAGGAAGGTTGGAGATTGGCCTATAATTAGCTAAGATAGCTGGGTCAAGTGATGGCTTTTTAAGTAATGGTTTAATTACTGCCACCTTAAAAGCCTGTGGTACATAGCCAACTAACAAAGATAGATTGATCACATTTAAGATCGAAGCATTAAATAATGGTAGGGCTTCCTTGAGCAGCCTGGTAGGAATGGGGTCTAATAGACATGTTGATGGTTTGGATGAAGTAACTAATGAAAATAACTCAGACAGAACAATCGGAGAGAAAGAGTCTAACCAAATACCGGCATCACTGAAAGCAGCCAAAGATAACGATACGTCTTTGGGATGGTTATGAGTAATTTCTTCTCTAATAGTTAAACTTTTATTAGCAAAGAAAGTCATGAAGTCATTACTAGTTAAAGTTGGTTAAATTTGGTTAGACTCTTTCTCTCTGATTGTTCTGTCTGAGTTATTTTCATTAGTTACTTCATCCAAACCATCAACATGTTTATTAGACCCCATTCCTACCAGGCTGCTCAAGGAAGCCCTACCATTATTTAATGCTTCGATCTTAAATATGATCAATCTATCTTTATTAGTTGGCTATGTACCACAGGCTTTTAAGGTGGCAGTAATTAAACCATTACTTAAAAAGCCATCACTTGACCCAGCTATCTTAGCTAATTATAGGCCAATCTCCAACCTTCCTTTTCTCTCAAAAATTCTTGAAAGGGTAGTTGTAAAACAGCTAACTGATCATCTGCAGAGGAATGGTCTATTTGAAGAGTTTCAGTCTGGTTTTAGAATTCATCATAGTACAGAAACAGCATTAGTGAAGGTTACAAATGATCTTCTTATGGCCTCGGACAGTGGACTCATCTCTGTGCTTGTTCTGTTAGACCTCAGTGCTGCTTTTGATACTGTTGACCATAAAATGTTATTACAGAGATTAGAGCATGCCATAGGTATTAAAGGCACTGCGCTGCGGTGGTTTGAGTCATATTTGTCTAATAGATTACAATTTGTTCATGTAAATGGGGAATCTTCTTCACAGACTAAAGTTAATTATGGAGTTCCACAAGGTTCTGTGCTAGGACCAATTTTATTCACTTTATACATGCTTCCCTTAGGCAGTATTATTAGACGGTATTGCTTAAATTTTCATTGTTACGCAGATGATACCCAGCTTTATCTATCCATGAAGCCAGAGGACACACACCAATTAGCTAAACTGCAGGATTGTCTTACAGACATAAAGACATGGATGACCTCTAATTTCCTGCTTTTAAACTCAGATAAAACTGAAGTTATTGTACTTGGCCCCACAAATCTTAGAAACATGGTGTCTAACCAGATCCTTACTCTGGATGGCATTACCCTGACCTCTAGTAATACTGTGAGAAATCTTGGAGTCATTTTGATCAGGATATGTCATTCAAAGCGCATATTAAACAAATATGTAGGACTGCTTTTTTGCATTTACGCAATATCTCTAAAATCAGAAAGGTCTTGTCTCAGAGTGATGCTGAAAAACTAATTCATGCATTTATTTCCTCTAGGCTGGACTATTGTAATTCATTATTATCAGGTTGTCCTAAATGTTCCCTGAAAAGCCTTCAGTTAATTCAAAATGCTGCAGCTAGAGTACTGACGGGGACTAGAAGGAGAGAGCATATCTCACCCATATTGGCCTCTCTTCATTGGCTTCCTGTTAATTCTTGTGATTTGGCGCTATATAAATAAAATTGATTTGATTTGATTTGATTCTCTTATATACAGTTTTATATCAATTCTACACCTATCTTTAAGACCAGAAGGTGGTTCTGATCAGTTTCTTTACTGCAGATGTAGTGTAGGAGTAGAATGGGAGGCAGAGCCTTCAGCTTTCAGGCTCCTCTCCTGTGGAACCAGCTCCCAATTCAGATCAGGGAGACAGACACCCTCTCTACTTTTAAGATTAGGCTTAAAACTTTCCTTTTTGCTAAAGCTTATAGTTAGGGCTGGATCAGGTGACCCTGAACCATCCCTTAGTTATGCTGCTATAGACTTAGACTGCTGGGGGGTTCCCATGATGCACTGTTTCTTTCTCTTTTTGCTCTGTATGCACCACTCTGCATTTAATCATTAGTGATCGATCTCTGCTCCCCTCCACAGCATGTCTTTTTCCTGGTTCTCTCCCTCAGCCCCAACCAGTCCCAGCAGAAGACTGCCCCTCCCTGAGCCTGGTTCTGCTGGAGGTTTCTTCCTGTTAAAAGGGAGTTTTTCCTTCCCACTGTAGCCAAGTGCTTGCTCACAGGGGGTCGTTTTGACCGTTGGGGTTTTACATAATTATTGTATGGCCTTGCCTTACAATATAAAGCGCCTTGGGGCAACTGTTTGTTGTGATTTGGCGCTATATAAAAAATTGATTGATTGATTGATAAAGTTAAAGGAATACTCGGCTCAATAGAGCTCTGACTCTTTGTCAGCCTGGCTACAGTGCTGAAAAGAAACCTGGGGTTGTTCTTATTTTCTTCAATTAGTGATGAGTAGTAAGATGTCCTAGCTTTACGGAGGGCTTTTTTTATAGAGCAACAGACTCTTTTTCCAGGCTAAGTGAAGATCTTCTAAATTAGTGAGACGCCATTTCCTCTCCAACTTACGAGTTATCTGCTTTAAGCTGCGAGTTTGTGAGTTATACCACAGAGTCAGGCACTTCTGATTTAAAGCTCTCTTTTTCAGAGGAGCTACAGCATCCAAAGTTGTCTTCAATGAGGATGTAAAACTATTGACGAGATACTCTATCTCACTTACAGAGTTTAGGTAGCTACTCTGCACTGTGTTGGTATATGGCATTAGAGAACATAAAGAAGGAATCATATCCTTAAACCTAGTTACAGCGCTTTCTGAAAGACTTCTAGTGTAATGAAACTTATTCCCCATTGCTGGGTAGTCCATCAGAGTAAATGTAAATGTTATTAAGAAATGATCAGACAGAAGGGAGTTTTCAGGGAATACTGTTAAGTCTTCAATTTCCATACCATAAGTCAGAACAAGATCTAAGATATGATTAAAGTGGTGGGTGGACTCATTTACATTTTGAGCAAAGCCAATTGAGTCTAATAATAGATTAAATGCAGTGTTGAGGCTGTCATTCTCAGCATCTGTGTGGATGTTAAAATCGCCCACTATAATTATCTTATCTGAGCTAAGCACTAAGTCAGACAAAAGGTCTGAAAATTCACAGAGAAACTCACAGTAACGACCAGGTGGACGATAGATAATAACAAATAAAACTAGTTTTTGGGACTTCCAATTTGGATGGACAAGACTAAGAGTCAAGCTTTCAAATGAATTAAAGCTCTGTCTGGGTTTTTGATTAATTAATAAGCTGGAATGGAAGATTGCTGCTAATCCTCCGCCCCGGCCCATGCTACGAGCGTTCTGACAGTTAGTGTGACTCGGGGGTGTTGACTCATTTAAACTAACATATTCATCCTGCTGTAACCAGGTTTCTGTAAGGCAGAATAAATCAATATGTTGATCAATTATTATATCATTTACTAACAGGGACTTAGAAGAGAGAGACCTAATGTTTAATAGACCACATTTAACTGTTTTAGTCTGTGGTGCAGTTGAAGGTGCTATATTATTTTTTCTTTTTGAATTTTTATGCTTAAATAGATTTTTACTGGTTGTTGGTGGTCTGGGAGCAGGCACCGTCTCTACGGGGATGGGGTCATGAGGGGATGGCAGGGGGAGAGAAGCTGCAGAGAGGTGTGTAAGACTACAACTCTGCTTCCTGGTCCCAACCCTGGATAGTCACGGTTTGGAGGATTTAAGATAATTGGCCAGATTTCTAGAAATGAGAGCTGCTCCATCCAAAGTGGGATGGATGCCGTCTCTCCTAACAAGACCAGGTTTTCCCCAGAAGCTTTGCCAATTATCTATGAAGCCCACCTCATTTTCTGGACACCACTCAGACAGCCAGCCTTAACCAGCAGTTTCAAATTTCCTTCAATGTCGCCTGCTCTGGCCCCCGGAAGACAATTGACTATGGTTGCTGGTGTCGCTAACTTCACATTTCTCAAAACAGAGTCGCCAATAACTAGAGTTTGATCCTCGGCAGGTGTGTCGCTGAATGGGGAAAAACGGTTAGAAATGTGAACGGGTTGGCAGTGTACACGGGGCTTCTGTTTAGAACTACGCTTCCTCCTCACAGTCACCCAGTCGGCCTGCTTTCCCGGCTGCTCGGGATCTGCCAGAGGGAAACTAACGGCGGCTAAGCTACCTTGGTCCGCACCGACTACAGGGGCCTGGCTAGCTGTAGAATTTTCCACGGTGCGTAGCCGAGTCTCCAATTCGCCCAGCCTGGCCTCCAAAGCTACGAATAAGCTGCACTTATTACAAGTACCGTTACTGCTAAAGGAGGCCGATGAATAACTAAACATTTCACACCCAGAGCAGAAAAGTGCGGGAGAGACAGGAGAAGCCGCCATGCTAAACCGGCTAAGAGCTAGTAGCTGCGCTAAGCTAGCGGATTCCTAAAAAAAGGACTTGGAGAAGGTGTATGATTGTGTACACTGAGGGATACTGCGGGAGTATGGAGTAAGGGGGTCAAAATGTTAAGTACGTTTGTATGCTGTAATATGATGATATCTTAATGTAACATAAAATTAGCTCTTTTTTATGTGAAAACATTGCATTAACATTTAAACTGTATTTTTTATGTGGGGAAAAAACATAACATTGTCATGGTATAATGTCATTTGTATGTTATGATAATATGATGATATCTCAGTTTAATGTGACAATACTACATGAAAAACATCTTGAAATAAAACTTATGTTATAATGTGATACTGTTCAATCCACTCCGGTGTGGCAACAACACGCTTTTATTAGAAAGCGAAACATCTGAAAATGGAAACAGCAAATTTACAAATCTATGCAGTGGGGACAATACGTTGGTCTATACGCTGCAGACAAAGATGAATTATTGTCTTATTCAGTGGATTACAGTGTCATCGCTCTTATCTGTTGTTTGTCTTCAGTGTCGGGCAGCAGACAGCAGATTAGTATTGAATCAGTGATGCTGAAAGAAACAGAAGCTTGAGAGAATCACACAAAAAAATAAGAAAGTGAGTCACTGGGAGGGATTCTTTTTTTTTCCGACTGCAATATCTTCACAGCCTGAAGTCAACAGTGGCAAGAAACAACAGTTCTCTGTAAGAGTGTTAACAATTACAACCCCTGGCAATAATTATGGAATCACCGGCCTCGGAGGATGTTCATTCAGTTGTTTAATTTTGTAGAAAAAAAGCAGATCACAGACATGACACAAAACTAAAGTCATTTCAAATGGCAACTTTCTGGCTTTAAGAAACACTATAAGAAATCAGGAAAAAAATTGTGGCAGTCAGTAATGGTTACTTTTTTAGACCAAGCAGAGGGAAAAAAAATATGGAATCACTCAATTCTGAGGAAAAAATGATGGAATCATGAAAAACAAAAGAACGCTCCAACACATCACTAGTATTTTGTTGCACCACCTCTGGCTTTTCTAACAGCTTGCAGTCTCTGAGGCATGGACTTAATGAGTGACAAACAGTACTCTTCATCAATCTGGCTCCAACTTTCTCTGATTGCTGTTGCCAGATCAGCTTTGCAGGTTGGAGCCTTGTCATGGACCATTTTCTTCAACTTCCACCAAAGATTTTCAATTGGATTAAGATCCGGACTATTTGCAGGCCATGACATTGACCCTATGTGTCTTTTTGCAAGGAATGTTTTCACCGTTTTTGCTCTATGGCAAGATGCATTATCATCTTGAAAAATGATTTCATCATCCCCAAACATCCTTTCAATTGATGGGATAAGAAAAGTGTCCAAAATATCAACGTAAACTTTTGAGACATATTGCTTTACGTTTTCTGTCTTGACGCTTTGATGTCTTCCTTGGTCTACCAGTATGTTTGCCTTTAACAACCTTCCCATGTTGTTTGTATTTGGTCCAGAGTTTAGACACAGCTGACTGTGAACAACCAACATCTTTTGCAACATTGCGTGATTTACTCTCTTTTAAGAGTTTGATAATCCTCTCCTTTGTTTCAATTGACATCTCTCATGTTGGAGCCATGATTCATGTCAGTCCACTTGGTGCAACAGCTCTCCAAGGTGTGATCACTCCTTTTTAGATGCAGACTAACGAGCAGATCTGATTTGATGCAGGTGTTAGTTTTGGGGATGAAAATTTACAGGGTGATTCCATATTTTTTTCCCTCTGCTTGGTCTAAAAAAGTAACCGTTACTGACTGCCACAATTATTTTTCCCTGATTTCTTATAGTGTTTCTTAAAGCCAGAAAGTTGCCATTTGAAATGACTTTAGTTTTGTGTCATGTCTGTGATCTGCTTTTTTCTACAAAATCAGAGTGATGCTGAAAAACTAATTCATGCATTTATTTCCTATTTACTTGTAGTTCCTAGGGTTTGTAAGAGTAGAATGGGAGGCAGAGCCTTCAGCTTTCAGGCTCCTCTCCTGTGGAACCAGCTCCCAATTCAGATCAGGGAGACAGACACCCTCTCTACTTTTAAGATTAGGCTTAAAACTTTCCTTTTTGCTAAAGCTTATAGTTAGGGCTGGATCAGGTGACCCTGAACCATCCCTTAGTTATGCTGCTATAGACTTAGACTGCTGGGGGGTTCCCATGATGCACTGAGTGTTTCTTTCTCTTTTTGCTCTGTATGCACCACTCTGCATTTAATCATTAGTGATTGATCTCTGCTCTCTTCCACAGCATGTCTTTTTCCTGGTTCTCTCCCTCAGCCCCATCCAGTCCCAGCAGAAGACTGCCCCTCCCTGAGCCTGGTTCTGCTGGAGGTTTCTTCCTGTTAAAAGGGAGTTTTTCCTTCCCACTGTCGCCAAGTGCTTGCTCACAGGGGGTCGTTTTGACAGTTGTGGTTTTTCTGTAATTATTGTATGGCTTTGCCTTGCAATATGAAGCGCCTTTGGGCAACTGTTTGTTGTGATTTGGCGCTATATAAATGAAATTGATTTGATGTGATTTGATGGTATTACCCTGACCTGTAGTAATACTGTGAGAAATCGTTGAGTCATTTTTGATCAGGATATGTCATTCAAAGCGCATATTAAACAAATATGTAGGACTGCTTTTTTGCATTTGCGCAATATCTGTAAAATTAGAAAGGTCTTGTCTCAGAGTGATGCTGAAAAACTAATTCATGCATTTATTTCCTCTAGGCTGGACTATTGTAATTCATTATTATCAGGTTGTCCTAAAAGTTCCCTGAAAAGCCTTCAGTTAATTCAAAATGCTGCAGCTAGAGTACTGACGGGGACTAGAAGGAGAGAGCATATCTCACCCATATTGGCCTCTCTTCATTGGCTTCCTGTTAATTCTTGTGATTTGGCGCTATATAAATAAAATTGATTTGATTTGATTTGATTCTCTTATATACAGTTTTATATCAATTCTACACCTATCTTTAAGACCAGAAGGTGGTTCTGATCAGTTTCTTTACTGCAGATGTAGTGCAGAATAAAAAAAAAAGGTCCCACCTGAGAACATTAAAAATATATGACCAGGCAGTCATAAAATGAAAGAACGTGTTAATGATTACACTATGCACTTTTAAGGTTTGGGAAAACACAGCCCTACACCTATGTCTTTCCTTTTCAGTATTTTTTAAAAATGGGATTTCTGTCATACAAATTCTGCTGCTATAAGCAAAATTTAGTCTTAAAACAGCTTCTTTTTTTTACTTTTGTTACATAAGTAATAAACGTCCATATCTGGACTGTGCCATGATTTGTACAACATGGCCAACAGGCCGGTCCGTACTTTGCGTGACACAGTCTCTGTGAGAAAGAAGCAAGCCCCAACCTCCAGCCGTCAAAAATGGAGCCACCTGGAAGAGGGAAAACGTTGCAGTTCCGTGAATGGCTGCTTGAGGTTGACACCATAATCAAGCAGATTCCCAGCCCATGTTAAAACATCCAACTTTAGAGGAGAAATAAGTCACTTTACATCCTGGTACAAAAAAAAGAAAAAAAAATTCGGTCTCTATAGCTAGTTTCCCTCTCCATGACAACTGCACATGGGGTGAATTTATTATTTTTTTAACGCCTTAGTTTAAGACATTTTAAGCCATTACGTTATGCATCATTAGTGGTGTGGTCACTTTAAGCGATAGCTAGTATGTACTGCTGGGCCGAGTGAGAGAGTCTTGCTACCAGACCCTGTTAGCTGTGGCTGCTAGTTGTTGTTCGAGACAGTGTCCATCCTTTCAGAGCATTTGTAATAATATGGCTTGTTGTACGGCTAATTGCCCAGGCAGATCATCTAAGATGTCTGTGCTCCAGTATTTCTGTTGAGTGAAATTATGTTATTTAAATTTTGTATGCTAGCATCATTGACACTTTTAGCAACTATCGGTATCTTGATGGCATTAGGTCCAGTTAGTACATGATTACTGAAGAAATAAGCTGGTCATAATGTTTAATAACCACATCCAGCCACCCATCATGAAAAACACCACCCAGTCCCCAAAAATATCCTTTAATAAAACATCCGAACCATGGTTAGCTGTTAGTTTTGTAACTCTGAGATGGGGGTATATTCATGCTTCGTTCATCCCGCCCAGGTCATGAAAGTTCTCACCCTTACTCCACCCCTTTACCAGGATGTAGGCAGAGTAAGCACTGCCAACATGGCCACACCCAGTTTTTGACCTTGAATACAGCTCTTCTTGGTCTCTTCAGAAAACCTACAGGTGACATCATGGACGGTTTGTCCAGCATATATACAATCAATGGGAAGAAGGTCAGGGCTGGCAAAAAGAATCTTAAAGCAGCAGGCAAGGAAACTGGCTGTTTCTTCTTGACATAAGAATAGGATTTTTTTTTTTTTACTTATTTGTTTGTTGTTCGGATCCCTCATCTTTGCATCTCTGGAGTATTTTTCCACTACAAACTTAAAGACTTGTTTTTAGGACAACTGGTGACCTATATAAACTTGTTTAAAATGTGTATATCATGACCCCTTTAAAAAGGTTGACCTTCCAGTTTGACCTTTGTTTTCAGTCAAATCAAATGTCGAGTGTACTCACAGGTTGCAGGTCTTGCATGCTGATCGGGAGCTCTCTCAGAGTCAGCAGCAGGTCGAGCTGCGTGCTCAAGCACGGAATATTGCACATCTGCAACAAAGAAGTGTGCTAATTATCACATCACGGTGCAGAACATTACCAAGACATTAATCAGAGTTATCTGAGGAACAGTTGCTGCTTAGAGAAGATGCAGGCGGATGGCTGCAGCTTGTTTTATAGAATGAAGAGTTCAGATTAAATCAGGGTACCGAGCGACTGCCAGCCGGCTGACAGGCTGATTTTCCAGACAAACTGGAGGCTCAACACCTTGAAACGTTTGGCTGAGCTGCCTTGTCGACCTTTGTGTTGCTGCTCACTTCTAATAAATCACTTCAACTTGCTCGTTCTCATGTAGCTTCTCCAAAAAGCAAAAGGGCACCCGGCCTGACAGATTGTTAAGGGAGTATATGAGGATTAGTGTTCGAATGCTCGAGCATGCAACCTTCTGGTTATGTCTGGGGGCGGGGGCTTCCTTTTAAACTTCTAATGTGCGGCTGACAGATCCCACGCCAACATACTGCTGTCAATTTATTCCTTTCTCAGCTGAAACTGTAATCGCACATTTGCCGCTAAACTTAGAGTGATCACATTGTCATTAAGTTTCTTGCTGAGTTTGTCTCACTAATACTGATCTTCATCAAATCTCTCAGCTCTCAGTTTGTGAGCATGTACATGCGCCATGTGAAAAAAAAAAACACGTGGAAAACGTTTCCTACACATAAGATTGTGAAAACCTGTGCAGCATGATGGCTCCACTTAAGGAAAAGGTCAGGACTTCATCACTAATGTGTTTATCTGTTGGAAAATGTTCTCCTGCTGCAGACGATCTGAAATGAAAGCAGTTATTCAGAAATCACATAATCACAACGTCTCTTCCTGTCCGAGGGATAATTAAAAGTAAAGTCACCTGAGAAAAGACAAAATGCCTGCAGACCCACATGATCTGTTTTCCACATGACAGAAAAGGAATATTTGAAGTTAATGCATCAAATAAATGAAAAAGGATTGTTGGGTATGAGTACCTTTTAAATTGTGCATGTTTCAAATCTGGTTTCTTACAAAAAAGCAACATTTTTTTTTTTTTTTTTGACGATTATATTTCACAGTAAGACATCTGGATCCTGAGCAGGATGTGCACAATATTTCAGTTGTTGAATGCCTGTCATGAGATATGTGAGATATGTGTGACCAGCAGGTATCAGGATATTATAAATGTAGCAAAAATGTCTCATCTCACTGTGGAAAAGATGTGAAAAAAACTATCTTGGTTCTGATCAGTGAGTTCTTTTTAATCAGGATAATCGTTATACCACAATTTGTGGAAATCAGATGAAGATGTTTAGATTAATTAAAAGAAATGTTTAACAAAAGTGCTCTCCCACTGCGGGAAAGAAACACAAATTATCCAGAATTTGCATACGGTTTCTAATTAATATCAACATGTAATCATTTCTTCCTCTTCATAAGAGGAAGATGATCAACTAAACATGTTTCTGCTCAATCTGTCATAAAATGCACCATCTTGCTACCTCAAAGACAGGAAAGAAACTGTCTAGAAGTTCCCGAACAACAAAGAAATATTCTTCTCAGGCTGGCCATTTCTCTTATGATTCTTTTCCACCAATCTCTTTCTCCACATAGTTACCTAAATATCTTCACCCCATTAACAACCCTCCTTGTCTTCCTTCCACTGTCCAGATGTCACACCCAGTGTCTTCCTAGCTGTCTCCATCACCACATCTGCAGCAGTCTCACCTGCCTCATCTGCCTGTCTCACCTCCTCCCTAAATTTCACACAACATTCTTCCTCCTTCAGTTTCCACTATCTGGTCCTTGGTTCTGCTCTCACTCTCTTCCTGTTCTTCACCTCCAATGCCATCTAACAAACCACCGTCTGAGGCGAGTTATGCTCGTCCCTGCCAACACCTCACAGTCTCCAGCACTCAGCATACGTGGCCGAGTTATCAGGTTTGCAGGGATTCAAGATTAAAAGTTATGGCTGAAAAATTATACTTAAGCTTGACTTGAGGAGCTAAAAACTGTACCTCCATCATGTACTGATCCACAATGTGCAGTTCTTCCACAGGTCCCTTATGGGATTTGTACTTTTCCACATCGTCTGTGGTGGGCACATACCTTGGACACAAAAACAAACAAAACTGCACGTTAGATAATGTATTTTTCTTTAACAAAATAATGCGTGAACGGTGCATCTGGAAAGTATTCACAGCGCTTCACTTTTTCCACATTTTGTTATGTTACAGCCTTATTTCAAAATTGAGTAAATTCCTTTTTCCCTCAAAATTCCACTCACAACAGCCCATAACGACAATATAGAAAAAGTGTTTTGAAATTTTGGCTTTTGTTTTTGGTCCTGTGCGTCTGTCCGTGTGTGAACAAAATATCTCAAAGAGAACAAAAAAGGGTCAGCCAAGGACAAAGTGATTTGTTTGTTGTTTGATTTCCTGTTAAAAGGGAGTTTTTCCTTCCCATTGTCGCCTAGTGCTTGCTCACAGGGAGTCGTTTTGACCATTGGGGTTTTTCTGTAATTATTGTATGGCTTTGGCGCTATATAAATAAAACTGATTTGATTTGATTTGGAGAAATGTTTATAAAATGTTAAGGTCGCAGGACAAGATAGGACAAGTGTGGAAGCATGCCATGCCATGTCACACAACTGGCTCATCCCCACCTCTCGACAACAACATCTATCTGCTGTGGTCAGATGAAATGTGGGTGTGTCCTTGTTCTTTTCCAGTTGCTGGCGTCCTCAACATTGACGTGTCTGTGTGCTGGATGATGCCAAGAGAAAGGCACCAGCTGTCAAAAATGTCACAGCTGAAATTTCCTCACTCCATCTGTTCTATTTTGTGTTTTTATTTTACTTTTTGCTCCACATATTTCCCTATTTGACCTTTACCACGTGGGCTGTACCTGACTGCAGCACAGATTTCAAGCAACCTGGAGAAAGTGAAGTGTTTAAAAGCAGCTGGTGGCTGATGGGAAAAGCTATTTACCGCCACGCGCTTGACCCAGTGCTTTCAAATTGGACTTCCTCTTTTTGTCATTTTGTGCAATCTGGCCTCAAACCAAAAGTGCTCACTTTTTCATGAGGCAGCCTTTGTGCCACTGGAGTAACATCAGTCATTAATATTGCAGCACCTGTTGGGAGAGATTCTTCCAAGATTGTATTCCTCAGGCTTACGCCATGCCACATTAAAATATATATTGTGTTTTCACAGAATGAATAAAACCGTGCACACAAAGTGCACCAGGTCACCTTTTCCTTCCGGGAGGTCAGTAGGTGAGTAAACTGCAGCTAAAAATCGCAGCGCCTTTTACATGCTTTCAGAGTTATAGTCCTGCGGGCATGTCAGTAGTTTCCATCTCTGCAAATAACCCAGAGATTAAACTTTTATCAGTAAAGTTGCTCTGCTAAAAGGCTCTGGCATGTGCTGTGTCGTATCAGACGGCATGCACGGCTGCACAAACATCTTCCTTTGCAAGAAGTGACTGCTCCATTCAATCACGGCCCTTGTTGATTTGTCGAGCTGCTACTTCGTACGGATTTTGTCTGTGGAATCTAAAATGCACATCAGGCCGCATAGACTTGTGTACAAAAATGTCAGTCACCTCTCGAGTGTGACACAGCGAGGGCCCGCATACAGACGAGCACGTTTCCCAGCCACAAATAAAAAAGTCGTACCTCCTCAGAGAGGTGATGTGCTCATCAGACAGGCCTCCATCATCCTCATTAACAATGAAGAGTTTGTCCTTCAGCTCTCCCGGCTGCACTGGAAAACTTTTGAGAAAGATATCTGGAAGAACAATAGATTAGAAGAAGTCAACACTCTCCACACTTGGTGAAAAGCTTTCATCTTTAAAAGACAGCCTTTTATGAAATGACTCAAAAGGCATTGTGCAGACAAAGGGTCCTTTGCTTAATTACATTCTCCCAAAATGCCTAAGGGGAGTGCACAAATTTGCATTCTGTCAAGTCAAAGCTGATGTGATATTTTGGTGTTGCAGAAAAAAAAAAAAAGAAGAAGAAGCTCCTGCATTATGCAGGAGCTGTGTGAAACACGATTCATTAGACGGCAGCAGCATTAAGACGTGTGCAGAAAAGAAGTGGTGAAATCATGTTTGAAATGATTAAATCCAATACCCTTTTGTTAAATGGAGGCTTAGAACTTGCTTCTTTTTCTTTCTTTTTTTGGTGAGGGGTGCAAAGTGAAGCTCATGAAATCTCAATGTGAGGACTTTGCACTTCTGTCCAAAGTAAATGCACTACGTATTTTTGAACTGCGCCTAACATTTTCTTTCAGCATTACTTTTCCAATGTGACAGCTTGTTTTGTCTGTTTTTATCTATTATGCGCTCATTCCTACCTGCCGCTCTGCTTTGTTTCTTGTGCTGCTGTAACACTTAATTTACCTCCTGGGGAAATAAAGTGTTATATGTTAATAATGAATGTTGAACGCACAACGTGAAGCATCTTAAATGTACACAGGGGCCCATAAAGTCTCATATTCCAAATTACTGGTCCAAAACAAAAGCGAAACTTTGGTATAACAGAATCCAAATGATCTGACTCATTGAAAATCTACACATGGCAACGTGGGAATAAATGAGAAGCAGTTTGGAAGAACAAAGCAGCAATGAACACATCTCTAAATCCTTGATATTAAAGAGCCCAGACATTAATTCCCCCCGCAGAGCCGACGGAGAGATTCGTGTCACATTTTCAGAATGAAGAAGCAGAACATCAGACATTAAAACAATGTTGAGTGCTGCTAGCGTCCTCAACAGTCAGTCTTAGACTACCCCCCCCACACACACACACACACAAAAACTATAGTCAAGTCTGGAAGCATATGCTGGTTTCACCCATGACTGCATCCACCACACTGCAGAACTGCCTTGGTTCCTGGAAGGCAACCACCCAGGCAGACAACTGGTCCATCCTATATCTTGAAAATAAATCCTTTATCTGTTGCACCCATGTGAAACGTGGGCGTCCCATTTGCCTCAACAATGAGGCACCCATGTGCTGGATCATACCGAGAGAAATACACAACATGGCCAAAATGTCATCACTAATCCTCACAATACAAGTGGTTGGCATGAAGCTGGACTCTCTGGTGATGGTAGCGGAGAAGAGAACACCGGACAAACTGCTGGACATTCTGGACGAGCCAGTCAGCCTCTGCACACCGTCATCAGCGACCAGAGGAGCCTCTTCAGCCACAGACTGCTGCTTCCCAAGTGCAGGACCAACAGACTGAAAAACTCCTTTGTCCCTCAGACCATCAGACTGTACAACTCCTCACTCAGGGGGAGGAGGAGGAACAGGAAGACAGGGGACGGGAAAGAGAGCAGCAGTAGGAGCCAGTAAACCAGTAGCGAGCAGCATTTCTGGTATTTATATTTGCGTATTTATATTTATATTTGCAAATTGTTTTTCACTTTCACTTTTGACACTCTGTGTGCTTCTTACCCTGTGTGCTGCTATACAATGCTGCTGGAACCTCAAATTTCCCTGAGGAAGTCTTCCCAAGTGATTAACAAATTTCTGTCTAATCTAATCTAATCTTCCTCAGCTGAGCCTCTTTAAGTATCAATTTGTTTGATACAAAGTCATTCCAGTGGTGTCCAGAAATCCTCTGTGGACACCATGTACCAGAGACATCCAGTCCACACCTCATCACACTGACTGATGTCCAAGTCTCAGTACCATAAATTAAGATAAGAAGCACCAGTACTAATGCAAATAAAGTCACGGGCAATCAGTCAAACCAAGTATCGCCCTGGCAAATTGCAGTATGGAGACAAAGAACGTTTCCAACATGCTCAGGCAGCCACAGGTGTACTTTTAATTAGCAAGCCGACATTTTCAGTCAATAAAGAAGCAGAATGCAGCAGGGCCCTCGAGGTTAAAAAAAAACAACAAAAAAAAACACTTAGCTGGACAAACACTCGGACGAGCGGTGCAGTATGACGGCACACGGGCATGAAAGATCAAGTCAAAGGTGTCCAGTGACCCTAAAATACTCAGAAGCTGCGGAATGTAAAGGCAACTATAATAACCTGTATTTAACCAGATAAAAAGCCCATTGAGATTAAAACCTCTTTTACAAGGGTGAGCTGGCCAAGAAAGGCAGCAGCACACGTCATAATAGACATCATCTAAACATAATAGACATCATCGGGAGAACGTTAAAAACAAATGAAAGCAATATACAATGATCAGCTTGGTCAGTGTAACAATACATAGGATAAAACAAATTAACATTTAGAAACACAGGCACTGTGCATAAGAATTCTATTCACAGGCTCTTAAAGCAGAGCAGAAGGTGTTCAAAGAAATCAGCCAGGACAGTTTCAGTTCAGATTAGAGGACATTCCACTTTGAGGGAGCAGAAAAACCAAAAGCTTTCTTTCTCATTTCAGTGCAAACACGAGGTACACAAAAGCACAACATGTCAATCGAGTGCAAAGTATAACAGCTTTCAGATCTCCGAAGTAAACTGGATAAATAAATTGCAACCAGCCCAGCAAGAGCCTAGTAAACCAGAGTCTTCCGATGTGTGTATATCACCTTACAGTCAAAGAAGGCATGCCAGCATTAGCATAGAACTCACAGTGGTGGGTGAGACTTTAACGTTTCCCATAATCCCCCTGGCGGCCCCCTGCACCTCCCAGAATGCACCGCAGCACCAGCAGAGTTCGGGCGTCTCACAGCGCATGTAAGCAATGGCTAGCGGGGATGTGGATAGGTTTGATCCAGCAAGTTCACGGGTGATTGTGATGATGACACGTTCTTCCAAGTTGAGAGGGTTATCTAGAGGAGGTTTAGCACCTGGGATGGACTTCTGCCATGCCCCAATGTTGTCCATACTTCATGAGGTTTGTTTACATGGTGCCCTGAACCGGAACTCTGCTGAAACTGACCTCTTGCATGAGTCACAGACCGCGAGATGGCATGAGATTCACAACTGTGAAACAGCGAATGAATCTCAAGGCACAGTACTGCATTTTACTTCATCACATATTACGTTTGCAGCGTGTTGCAGAGAGAACAGACGATCAGACCCATTAGTGTGAATGAACACATCAGTGCACACATAATATACAAAATACATTACAAACTCTAATGGAAAAAGACAAACTCACTCACTCCATGTCTTGACGAGTGCGCAGCAGAACGCATCCCATCCAGCTGTTTGTGTTCCACGTGTCTCTTTTGCATGCTGTTTTCACTCGTGCACTTCATATGTGTTTCATTTTTCTTCACCAAACCTCTCATCCCTGAGTTCAGCCAGCACCTAACATGCTTGTGTTTTGAAGGGAATGACAGATGATATGCTGATTGGTTTATCTCATATTTTTCCCCAAACAAGCTCACAACTAATTAGATGACTAAGTAGAATGCTTGTGCACACTGCGCCCCCTTTTTTGTGCTCTGATATTGTGCTATGAATGTAGATTTGGAGATGCCCCAAGTGTATTTGTGGGATGTGCTTTAGATCATAGATCGTCAAGATAGGGCCCTGTGTTTTTAACTGTACTCTCCTGTAGATATGTCCGCTTGATATTTCACTTCTGATTTATTTTCTCTAATTATTTATCACAAATTTGCAATATTACAAGCCTGAGGTGAAGTCTGGCTCTGGGCTGGACTATTCTGCAGCAACAATGCCAGATTTTTGCATGCATGCCGACTCCCTGTGTAATAGCATCAGATGAATAAATGTGGCAAAATATGAGATATGAGCTGAATAAACAGCATAAATTTAGTCAGCTCTCTGGTGAAAACATGCAGACAAGCACAGAATATGTGTGTGTGGGGGGGGGGGGGGGGTGCACAAAAGCTTTTAATTTTTTTTTAAATGTCTAGCTTCAATGAAAACTGAATCTAAAGGGACTCTTCTGTATTTTGATCTGAAGCTCTTATGACATAAAGGCTGATTGGAACCTCCTTCAAAGCCCCTGTTTTTAACAGCATGTGCCATTTTGGAGCAACAGCAGGAATCAGGATTTCTCTTGTTCTTCAGATTTCCTAATTGTTTCTCTCTCTCTCTCTCTCTCTCTCTCTCTCTCTCTCTCTCTCTCTCTCTCTCTCTCTCTCTCTCTCAAGCTTCCAGCACAATAATCCGTGGCCTTGGGAAGCCTACAGGCTTTGATCACTTTGCTGACAAAAAAAAAAAACAAGTTTCCAGGTCAGGAGAAAAGTAAGAATTCCAAATTCTTTGGTATCAGACAGAAAACCTGTGTCGTTCTCATCCCCTGTTCGTATTTGATGATCATGTGCACTCTAATTATGTTGCCAGTCTGCACATTCATGCTGATTGCGTTTAGCAGCCCGGGTGGGGACGTTTCTGGAATGTTCTCCCTTAGTGTGAGTCTTGAAATATACATGTTTCATACACGCAGTTAATCAAAAGTGAAAAGTCATTAGAAGGAAAACAGAACATGTTACACTTGACAAAAGCTCTGCTCTGCAGGGTCAATTATGGGATGGCTGTTTTAGTGACACACTGCCCCCTGCAGGCAAACATAAGAATAAACTCTCTGTGCTCTTTGACACCATGCCAATCAAAAGTGTTACCCTAAAAAACAAGCAAAACAAAAGGGCAACACAAACAGGTCTGTTGAATAAAAACTAAAGAGCCTTGAGTCTTCTAATGTGGTGCTGCCCCCTGGTGTTTGTGGATGGAGTAAACTCATTTCACAATAAATATTTAGCATGACTGTGGCAACACGTTTTTGCCCTCCAAATCCAGAAATATCACCCATATGGATCACTTCAAGCAGATATGTAGATGCTGGTGAAAAACACCCGGTCTCAAAATGTTATAGAAGTGTGTGTGTGTGTGGGGGGGGGGGGGGGGGGGTAGTTTGAGGAAGATCCAGAGTTGATTAGACATTAATCACTCATTCACATAAGTCCTGTAAAGGCCCCCTAATGGTGCCGGGACTTATACCTGAACACCACGATGAGACCCCCTGTCCATCACAAGTTACTTCCCCCAAACAATGCACCTACTTACAGCTGAGTGAACTAGGACAATGCAGATAAAGTGTCTTGTCCAGGGACACCAACAAGTAGCCTGCCTTCCAGACCTCAAATCGAACCCCCGTCTACATTTTGGTTGTCCAACTCCTGTCAGGAAGAGCTGAAGTCATTTGGGTCAGTGCTTATCCCCAGATACTCCAGAGTTAAATCGATGGGGAGTTCCTTCTGGGTGGGACACCTGTCCATCGCAGGTTAGATGAATCAAGGACCGTCATCCATAATCAACTCAGTCCAACCAGCTGTCCTCCAGGCCAACACAGGACTTAGATAATATGTAATAAAAGTTACAATGAGACAAAAAACAACCTGAACTGTCACCAGAAACATGTTTTTAATTTTTATCAAATCTGACTGTAGACTTGGACACAAATCCAGTTCCAGTAAAGACATAACCACGTGTAAACATTTCTTCTGGTAATGAACTAACCATGGCCAATGGTGTGTTTATGATACCATAAAAAGACTTGAATTAAAAGCCTTCAAAGTGAAGACCATCACTCAAAAAAAGGAAAAAAAGTGGAGGAGAGGGTATTTTTGAGGAACAATCCACAGAAGCACTTGTCTGTCTGAATCTGTCCACTGGACAGGCTGTTCTCTAATGTCATATACCAACACAGAGCAGAGTAGCTACCTAAACTCTGTAAGGGAGATAGAGTATCTTGTCAATAGTTTTACATCCTCATTGAAGACAACTTTGGATGCTGTAGCTCCTCTGAAAAAGAGAGCTTTAAATCAGAAGTGTCTGACTCCGTGGTATAACTCACAAACTCGTAGCTTAAAGCAGATAACCCGTAAGTTGGAGAGGAAATGGCGTCTCACTAATTTAGAAGATCTTCACTTAGCCTGGAAAAAGAGTTTGTTGCTCTATAAGAAAGCCCTTCGTGAAGCTAGGACATCTTTCTACTCATCACTAATTGAAGAAAATAAGAACAACCCCCGGTTTCTTTTCAGCACTGTAGCCAGGCTGACAAAGAGTCAGAGCTCTATTGAGCTGAGTATTCCATTAACTTTAACTAGTAATGACTTCATGACTTTCTTTGCTAACAAAATTTTGACTATTAGAGAAAAAATTACTCATAACCATCCCAAAGATGTATCGTTATCTTTGGCTGCTTTCAGTGATGCCGGTATTTGGTTAGACTCTTTCTCTCCGATTGTTCTGTCTGAGTTATTTTCATTAGTTACTTCATCCAAACCATCAACATGCTTATTAGACCCCATTCCTACCAGGCTGCTCAAGGAAGCCCTACCATTATTTAATGCTTCAATCTTAAATATGATCAATCTATCTTTGTTAGTTGGTTATGTACCACAGGCCTTTAAGGTGGCAGTAATTAAACCATTACTTAAAAAGCCATCACTTGACCCAGCTATCTTAGCTAATTATAGGCCAATCTCCAACCTTCCTTTTCTCTCAAAGATTCTTGAGAGGGTAGTTGTAAAACAGCTAACTGATCACCTGCAGAGGAATGGTCTATTTGAAGAGTTTCAGTCAGGTTTTAGAATTCATCATAGTACAGAAACAGCATTAGTGAAGGTTACAAATGATCTTCTTATGACTTCGGACAGTGGACTTATCTCTGTGCTTGTTCTGTTGGACCTCAGTGCTGCTTTTGATACTGTTGACCATAAAATTTTATTACAGAGATTAGAGCATGTCATAGGTATTAAAGGCACTGCGCTGCGGTGGTTTGAATCATATTTGTCTAATAGATTACAGTTTGTTCATGTAAATGGGGAATCTTCTTCACAGACTAAAGTTAATTATGGAGTTCCACAAGGTTCTGTGCTAGGACCAATTTTATTCACTTTATACATGCTTCCCTTGGGCAGTATTATTAGACGGTATTGCTTAAATTTTCATTGTTACGCAGATGATACCCAGCTTTATCTATCCATGAAGCCAGAGGATACACACCAATTAGCTAAACTGCAGGATTGTCTTACAGACATAAAGACATGGATGACCTCTAATTTCCTGCTTTTAAACTCAGATAAAACTGAAGTTATTGTACTTGGCCCCACAAATCTTAGAAACATGGTGTCTAACCAGATCCTTACTCTGGATGGCATTACCCTGACCTCTAGTAATACTGTGAGAAATCTTGGAGTCATTTTTGATCAGGATATGTCATTCAAAGCACATATTAAACAAATATGTAGGACTGCTTTTTGCATTTACGCAATATCTCTAAAATTAGAAAGGTCTTGTCTCAGAGTGATGCTGAAAAACTAATTCATGCATTTATTTCCTCTAGGCTGGACTATTGTAATTCATTATTATCAGGTTGTCCTAAAAGTTCCCTAAAAAGCCTTCAGTTAATTCAAAATGCTGCAGCTAGAGTACTGACGGGGACTAGAAGGAGAGAGCATATCTCACCCATATTGGCCTCTCTTCATTGGCTTCCTGTTAATTCTAGAATAGAATTTAAAATTCTTCTTCTTACTTATAAGGTTTTGAATAATCAGGTCCCATCTTATCTTAGGGACCTCGTAGTACCATATTACCCCATTAGAGCGCTTCGCTCTCAGACTGCGGGCTTACTTGTAGTTCCTAGGGTTTGTAAGAGTAGAATGGGAGGCAGAGCCTTCAGCTTTCAGGCTCCTCTCCTGTGGAACCAGCTCCCAATTCAGATCAGGGAGACAGATACCCTCTCTACTTTTAAGATTAGGCTTAAAACTTTCCTTTTCGCTAAGGCTTATAGTTAGGGCTGGATCGGGTGACCCTGGACCATCCCTTGGTTATGTTGCTTTAGACGTAGACTGTGGGGGGGTTCCCATGATGCACTGTTTCTTTCTCTTTTTGCTCTGTATGCATCACTCTGCATTTAATCATTAGTGATCGATCTCTTTTTCCTGGTTCTTTCCCTCAGCCCCAACCAGTCTCAGCAGAAGACTGCCCCTCCCTGAGCCTGGTTCTGCTGGAGGTTTCTTCCTGTTAAAAGGGAGTTTTTCCTTCCCACTGTGGCCAAGTGCTTGCTCATAGAGGGTCGTTTTGACCGTTGGGGTTTTTCATAATTATTGTATGGCCTTGCCTTGCAATGTGGAGCGCCTTGGGGCAACTGTTTGTTGTGATTTGGCGCTATATAAGAAAAAAGTTGATTGATTGATTGATTTGATCAGTCCCCTTTTAAAACCAGAGGTCATCACATAACCTTCTCGCCCTTGTCTGTCTGTCTGAATGTAACAGGTGCATCTCTGTCAGCTGGTGGAGATAATCTATAATCACAACTTTTCATTACGTCCGCCAAGAACATAATAAAATCATCTGTGTTTATCTGTCTGTTTGTCTGTCTGTTAGCAGGATTACGTCGAAACTACTGCACTGCTTTTGACAAAATTTTCAACACAGATACATATTAGGCCATGGAAGAATTTGGTAAATTTTGGAGGTGATCTGTAATCTGGTGTCGCAGACAGAACGGTCTGCTTCTAAAAATCGGTCCACCCTGCCTCCACTGCGCGTTGTCATTTCGGAGCTCATCAGCTCGTCTGAGACAGAGTCTCTTCACCCAAAGAGATCAAATGGATTAATGGGATTATTAACGGTCAGATGACAAAGTAAAACCTCTTAAATCATTCTAAAGTCAGTTTAAGCAGAAATGAGACGATATCGGTGACGCTTTGAAATGTCCAATGCTGAGTGAACGCATCAGCTAGCAGCTTGTGTAGCTGCGGCGCTCTGATCACTTCCTCCATCTTTTATGATGAAATAATGATGAATTTATGTGGAAATGATTGTTGCACAAAAGCTTCGGATATCTGTTGATGAGTAGATGATGGCTGGAGGCAGTTTGAAGCAGAAACAAGGTGATAATCAGTGAACCACAGATAATGACGCATGAGCAGTGAAGGCAGGGGGACCTATTTTTAGGGGGGGGGGCCGCTTGGTCTGTGACACCAAATCCGGATCAAGTTTCACTTTATGTAGTTCACGGATTCTGACCAAATTTTCATCACAGATTAGGGCATGGGAGACTCCACCAAATCTGGATTGGTGGACGTCATAAATCTCTGATTGCTCTTGTTTTGATATGAAATGGCTGATCTGTTATAGTTGTACTGTGAAAACCTCCATCATAAATACAGCTCTTATCTCCTGCAGTGGGCAGATATCAAAGACACGGACTGAAGGACATTTTCATGATTCACCTCAGTGCTCAGGAATATAATTGTTGTGCTACTCACTGAAGTTGTGTGCAATCTTCTGGTTGAGCATAATGTGCTGGGTGTTACTCGGTTCACTCGCACCCACTGTCACCGTGTCCTCAACTGCAAACTGCTCATATAAACGCAAACCGTCGATTTCAACTCTGCTGGCACTTTGCTGCACCCAAAAGGATTTTGCAAACTGCCAAAGAAACAAATGTATTCAGTCAAGCAATAAATGACAAAATATCACAATGATACAGTACACACCTGAAACTATACTAGAAAATGACCTTTTATTAAATAATGGGCATATGTGAGGCGAGATGATTATTTGAAAGACAGTATATGTAAGTTAAAATGACAGTATATGTATGTGAGGATGAAAATATGTGTGACTATGACTGAGTGAGAATATGTCTACATAAGAGCCTATATATATATATATATATATGTGTGTGTGTGTATGTATGTGAGAGTAAACATATATGTATAAGGAAAATGTGTGTATATGCACAGAAGCATATCAGTGGAGGCATATCTGTGTGAAGCGGAGGCTTCGCGCGTCACGATGGATTCGCTACTGGAGCGAGACAAAACCACCTCTGTTTTGGTCTCACAGGATGGCTTTGCGATGGCGTTCAGACAGCTGTCGGTGGTTTTTCCATCGAGTGATTATCCGAGAAATTGTGGATGTGCCTGGACATGCCAGAACATGTCCCGTGAGGCTTCATCATGGCGTTGCTTTGCGCCATGCTGCACCGCCATGACGCGCGAAGCCTCCGCTCCTCTTTCCATGACAAAAACTCCTGTAACAGTGGAACTGGACGTTGTGTTTTATCCGGGACGTCGTCTGACTAGCACAGGAATTGTGAAAAGACGTGGACATCAGCAGTTTTTCGGCACATTGAGACAGACACGCAGAGGAATTCCGCGTGTCGCAGCGGTGCCGCATGGCGCAAAGCAACACTGTGATGAAGCCTCATGGGACATGTTCTGGAATGTCCAGGCACATCCACAATTTCTCGAATAATCACTCGATGGAAAAACCACCGACAGCTGTCTGAACGCCATCTCATAGCCGTCCTGTGAGACCAAAACTGAGGTGGTTTTGTCTCACTCCAGTAGCGAATCCATCGTGATGCGCGAAGCCTCCGCTCGGCTTTCCATGCCAAAATCTCTTGTTAAAAGTGAAATCTGCCGGAAAATGGTTGCTGTCCAGCTCTTGTGATAACCAGAGAAAGTGCACACTATGGTCACGGATCCAGACAGCCATCTGTTTAGAAATGAAATGGTCGTTCAGCCTGTCGATGGCGGCTTCGGAGCGCAGCGTGCCCCACAGCCGCTGGGGGCCGTCCTTAAAGCGACGGTAACACTCCTTATTCTCTACCAAGCCCATAACATTTTCACCGAAAGCCAGATAAATTTTTCGAATGGTTTCCAGCTGCCAGTCTCTAACAGTTTCTGACAAAATTCTGATGGAAAAAAAGCCCAAATCATTCCGCCATTTCCTGGCAATGAAACAACGACGAGGGGGCTGGACCACTCCTCACTCAAAGCCTGCTCACAGGCGAATGATGCAACCGACAGGCGTGAAAAAACTCACACATGCGCACGAAGGTTCAAGCTTGGATGACGCAATCACACGTGATTCAAATCCATATTGTTTTTGAAAAAAATAATAAGGTTGGATACTTTTCTAATAGACCTCGTGTGTGTGTATATATATATATATATTTCTGTGTAGGCTCTCAGTTGTCCAGGTGATTTCCATAGTAGAGAAGCTTGAATCTTAGACTGGACTGGGTTGCTTGACGCTAGGACGTTTCGCTTCAAATCGCAGAAGCTTCCTCAGCTAAAATTCTTGCTCTGGTGGTCTGACTTCTGTCTTGACTCTTGTAGAGAAGAATAATCAAGAAGTCACAAAAGGTGAAGTTTTAAACCTAACCAGACCCCTCCTACCGAGAGGCAGACTGCTATAGGTCAGTGACCAAACAATAGCTCTAATTAGCACCCTCCTAATGACAGGGCAGCTGTCCCTCCTAATGATGGGACGGACCCTCTCCTGATGGCTCCCTTGATGACTCTGCTGATGACGTGAATGACCCATTACCATGAACAAAAGACTGAAACTGCTTTGACCTGAGTACCCCATTGTAAACAGGGGATAAAGCATGTCTCAGACCCCCTCCCCGGTTAAGGCTGGGTTTCAAACGTTTCACAAAGAATGCCTCCTTGACCCCTCTCTCAAACCATTTCTTCTCTCTGGCTAATATTTTAACTTCCTTGTCCTCAAACATGTGGTTAGTGTCTTTAAGGTGGAGATGAACTGCAGACTAAGGTCCACTGGCGCCCTCTCTGCGGTGCTGGTATAGCCTTTGAAACGTTGTAATGAATAAGTTTCATTACACTAGAAGTCTTTCAGAAAGCGCTGTAACTAGGTTTAAGGATATGATTCCTTCTTTATGTTCTCTAATGCCATATACCAACACAGTGCAGAGTAGCTACCTAAACTCTGTAAGGGAGATAGAGTATCTCGTCAATAGTTTTACATCCTCATTGAAGACAACTTTGGATGCTGTAGCTCCTCTGAAAAAGAGAGCTTTAAATCAGAAGTGTCTGACTCCGTGGTATAACTCACAAACTCGTGGCTTAAAGCAGATAACCCGTAAGTTGGAGAGGAAATGGCGTCTCACTAATTTAGAAGATCTTCACTTAGCCTGGAAAAAGAGTCTGTTGCTCTATAAAAAAGCCCTCCGTAAAGCTAGGACATCTTTCTACTCATCACTAATTGAAGAAAATAAGAACAACCCCAGGTTTCTTTTCAGCACTGTAGCCAGGCTGACAAAGAGTCAGAGCTCTATTGAGCTGAGTATTCCATTAACTTTAACTAGTAATGACTTCATGACTTTCTTTGCTAACAAAATTTTAACTATTAGAGAAAAAATTACTCATAACCATCCCAAAGACGTATCGTTATCTTTGGCTGCTTTCAGTGATGCCGGTATTTGGTTAGACTCTTTCTCTCCGATTGTTCTGTCTGAGTTATTTTCATTAGTTACTTCATCCAAACCATCAACATGTTTATTAGACCCCATTCCTACCAGGCTGCTCAAGGAAGCCCTACCATTATTTAATGCTTCGATCTTAAATATGATCAATCTATCTTTGTTAGTTGGCTATGTACCACAGGCTTTTAAGGTGGCAGTAATTAAACCATTACTTAAAAAGTCATCACTTGACCCAGCTATCTTAGCTAATTATAGGCCAATCTCCAACCTTCCTTTTCTCTCAAAAATTCTTGAAAGGGTAGTTGTAAAACAGCTAACTGATCATCTGCAGAGGAATGGTCTATTTGAAGAGTTTCAGTCAGGTTTTAGAATTCATCATAGTACAGAAACAGCATTAGTGAAGGTTACAAATGATCTTCTTATGGCCTCGGACAGAGGACTCATCTCTGTGCTTGTTCTGTTAGACCTCAGTGCTGCTTTTGATACTGTTGACCATAACATTTTATTACAGAGATTAGAGCATGCCATAGGTATTAAAGGCACTGCGCTGCGATGGTTTGAATCATATTTGTCTAATAGTTTACAATTTGTTCATGTAAATGGGGAATCTTCTTCACAGACTAAAGTTAATTATGGAGTTCCACAAGGTTCTGTGCTAGGACCAATTTTATTCACTTTATACATGCTTCCCTTAGGCAGTATTATTAGACGGTATTGCTTAAATTTTCATTGTTACGCAGATGATACCCAGCTTTATCTATCCATGAAGCCAGAGGACACACACCAATTAGCTAAACTGCAGGATTGTCTTACAGACATAAAGACATGGATGACCTCTAATTTCCTGCTTTTAAACTCAGATAAAACTGAAGTTATTGTACTTGGCCCCACAAATCTTAGAAACATGGTGTCTAACCAGATCCTTACTCTGGATGGCATTACCCTGACCTCTAGTAATACTGTGAGAAATCTTGGAGTCATTTTTGATCAGGATATGTCATTCAAAGTGCATATTAAACAATATGTAGGACTGCTTTTTTGCATTTACGCAATATCTCTAAAATCAGAAAGGTCTTGTCTCAGAGTGATGCTGAAAAACTAATTCATGCATTTATTTCCTCTAGGCTGGACTATTGTAATTCATTATTATCAGGTTGTCCTAAAAGTTCCCTAAAAAGCCTTCAGTTAATTCAAAATGCTGCAGCTAGAGTACTGACGGGGACTAGAAGGAGAGAGCATATCTCACCCATATTGGCCTCTCTTCATTGGCTTCCTGTTAATTCTAGAATAGAATTTAAAATTCTTCTTCTTACTTATAAGGTTTTGAATAATCAGGTCCCATCTTATCTTAGGGACCTCGTAGTACCATATTACCCCAATAGAGCGCTTCGCTCTCAGACTGCAGGCTTACTTGTAGTTCCTAGGGTTTGTAAGAGTAGAATGGGAGGCAGAGCCTTCAGCTTTCAGGCTCCTCTCCTGTGGAACCAGCTCCCAATTCAGATCAGGGAGACAGACACCCTCTCTACTTTTAAGATTAGGCTTAAAACTTTCCTTTTTGCTAAAGCTTATAGTTAGGGCTGGATCAGGTGACCCTGAACCATCCCTTAGTTATGCTGCTATAGACGTAGACTGCTGGGGGGTTCCCATGATGCACTGTTTCTTTTTCTTTTTGCTCTGTATGCACCACTCTGCATTTAATCATTAGTGATCGATCTCTGCTCCCCTCCACAGCATGTCTTTTTCCTGGTTCTCTCCCTCAGCCCCAACCAGTCCCAGCAGAAGACTGCCCCTCCCTGAGCCTGGTTCTGCTGGAGGTTTCTTCCTGTTAAAAGGGAGTTTTTCCTTCCCACTGTAGCCAAGTGCTTGCTCACAGGGGGTCGTTTTGACCGTTGGGGTTTTACATAATTATTGTATGGCCTTGCCTTACAATATAAAGCGCCTTGGGGCAACTGTTTGTTGTGATTTGGCGCTATATAAAAAAAATTGATTGATTGATTGATTGATTAAATGGGGAATCTTCTTCACAGACTAAAGTTAATTATGGAGTTCCACAAGGTTCTGTGCTAGGACCAATTTTATTCACTTTAAACATGCTTCCCTTAGGCAGTATTATTAGACGGTATTGCTTAAATTTTCATTGTTACGCAGATGATACCCAGCTTTATCTATCCATGAAGCCAGAGGACACACACCAATTAGCTAAACTGCAGGATTGTCTTACAGACATAAAGACATGGATGACCTCTAATTTCCTGCTTTTAAACTCAGATAAAACTGAAGTTATTGTACTTGGCCCCACAAATCTTAGAAACATGGTGTCTAACCAGATCCTTACTCTGGATGGCATTACCCTGACCTCTAGTAATACTGTGAGAAATCTTGGAGTCATTTTTGATCAGGATATGTCATTCAAAGCGCATATTAAACAAATATGTAGGACTGCTTTTTTGCATTTACGCAATATCTCTAAAATTAGAAAGGTCTTGTCTCAGAGTGATGCTGAAAAACTAATTCATGCATTTATTTCCTCTAGGCTGGACTATTGTAATTCATTATTATCAGGTTGTCCTAAAAGTTCCCTAAAAAGCCTTCAGTTAATTCAAAATGCTGCAGCTAGAGTACTGACGGGGACTAGAAGGAGAGAGCATATCTCACCCATATTGGCCTCTCTTCATTGGCTTCCTGTTAATTCTAGAATAGAATTTAAAATTCTTCTTCTTACTTATAAGGTTTGAATAATCAGGTCCCATCTTATCTTAGGGACCTCGTAGTACCATATCACCCCAATAGAGTGCTTCGCTCTCAGACTGCAGGCTTACTTGTAGTTCCTAGGGTTTGTAAGAGTAGAATGGGAGGCAGAGCCTTCAGCTTTCAGGCTCCTCTCCTGTGGAACCAGCTCACAATTCAGATCAGGGAGACAGACACCCTCTCTACTTTTAAGATTAGGCTTAAAACTTTCCTTTTTGCTAAAGCTTATAGTTAGGGCTGGATCAGGTGACCCTGAACCATCCCTTAGTTATGCTGCTATAGACGTAGACTGCTGGGGGGTTCCCATGATGCACTGTTTCTTTCTCTTTTTGCTCTGTATGCACCACTCTGCATTTAATCATTAGTGACCGATCTCTGCTCCCCTCCACAGCATGTCTTTTTCCTGGTTCTCTCCCTCAGCCCCAACCAGTCCCAGCAGAAGACTGCCCCTCCCTGAGCCTGGTTCTGCTGCAGGTTTCTTCCTGTTAAAAGGGAGTTTTTCCTTCCCACTGTAGCCAAGTGCTTGCTCACAGGGGGTCGTTTTGACCGTTGGGGTTTTACATAATTATTGTATGGCCTTGCCTTACAATATAAAGCGCCTTGGGGCAACTGTTTGTTGTGATTTGGCGCTATATAAAAAAATTGATTGATTGATTGAAAATACCGGTATATATTAAAATATACAACATCCAATTCCAATGAATTTGAGATGTTGTGTAAAATGTAAATAAAAACAGAATACAATGATTTTCAAATCCTCTTCAACCTATATTCAATTTAATACACCACAAAGACAAGATATTTAATGTTCAAACTGATAAACTTTATTGTTTTTGTGTAAATATTTGCTCATTTTGAAATGGATGCCTGCAACATGTTTCTAAAAAGCTGGGACAGTGGTATGTTTCCCACTGTGTTACATCACCTTTCCTTCTAACAACACTCAATAAGCGTTTGGGAACTGAGGACACTAATTGTTGAAGCTTTGTAGGTGGAATTCTTTCCCATTCTTGCTTGATGTACGACTTCAGTTGTTCATCACAGATGCTGGCTTTTGAACTTTGTGCTGGTAACAATCTGGATGGTCTTTTTCCTCTTTTGTCCAGAGGACATGACGTTCATGATTTCCAAAAACAATTTGAAATGTGGACTCATCAAACCACAGCACATTTTTCCACTTTGCGTCTGTCCATTTCAAATGAGCTTGGGCCCAGAGAAGGTGGCGGCATTTCTGGATGTTGTTGATGTTTGGCTTTCACTTTGCATGGTAGAGTTTTAACTTGCACTTGTAGATGTAGCGACGAACTGTGTTAACTGACAATGGTTTTCTGAAGTGTTCCTGAGCCCACGTGATCCTTTACACAATGATGTCAGTTTTTAATGCAGTGCCGCCTGAGGGATCGAAGGTCATGGGCATTCAATGTTGGTTTTCGGCCTTGCTGCTTACGTGTAGAAAGTTCTCCAGATTCTCTGATTGTTCTGATTATATTATGGACTGTAGATGATGGAATCCCTAAACCGAACATTGAAAAACATTGTTCTTAAACTGGTGGACTATTTTTTTCACACAGTTGTTCACAAAGTGGTGATCTTCACCCCATCTTTGCTTGTGAACAGCTGAGACTTTTGGGGATGCTCCTTTTATACCCAGTCATGACACTCACAATTAGTGTCCTCAGTTCCCAAAGGCTTATTGAGTGTTGTTAGAAGGAAAGGTGATGTAACACAGTGGTGAACATACCACTGTCCCAGCTTATAGGTTGAAGAGGATTTGCAAATCATAGCATTCTGTTTTAATTTACATTTTACACAACGTGCCAACTTCATTGGAATTGGAGTTGTGTATGTATATACATACGTACACATATATATGGGGGGAATGTGTTTATATGAGCAGAAGCATATATGTATGTGGGAGGGGAAATACATGTATGTAAGCCAATATATATATGAAAAATCAAAATACCAGTATATATTAAAATATATGTATGTGAGAGTAAAAATAATGTGAGTGAAATAAATCATGTGAGAATTAGAATATATGTATGTGAGAGCCACAATATACTGTTTGTATGCGACAGTGAACAAATATGTACAGTGGGGCAAAAAGTATTTAGTCAGTCTGTGATTGTGCAAGTTCTCCTACTTAGAAAAATGAGAGACAAAAAGGAAAAAAAAATCCAGAAAATCACATTGTAGGATTTTTAAAGAATTTATTTGTAAATTATGGTGGAAAATAAGTATTTGGTCACCCACAAACAAGCAAGATTTCTGGCTCTCACAGACCTGTAACTTCTTCTTTAAGAAGCTCTTCTGTCCTCCACCTGTTACCTGTATTAATGGCACCTGTTGGAACTCATTATCTGTATAAAAGACACGTGTCCACAGCCTCAAACAGTCAGACTCCAAACTCAACCATGACCAAGACCAAAGAGCTGTCAAAGGACACCAGGAAGAACATTGTAGATGTGCACCAGGCTGGGAAGAGTGAATCTACAATAGCCAAGCAGGTTGGTGTGAATAAATCAACTGTGGGAGCAATTGCAAGAAAATGGAAGACATACAAGACCATTGATAATCTCCCTCGATCTGGGGCTCCACGCAAGATCTCATCCCATGGGGTCAAAATGATCATGAGAACTGTGAACAAAAATCCCAGACCTACACGGAGGGACCTGATGAATGACCTGCAGAGAGCTGGGACCAAAGTAACAAAGGCTACACACTACGCAGAGAGGGACTCAAATCCTGCAGTGCCAGGCGTGTCCCCCTGCTTGAGACAGTACATGTCCAGGCCCATCTGAAGTTTGCCAGAGACCATATGGTTGAGGAAAGGATTGGGAGAATATCATGTGGTCAGACGAAACCAAAATAGAACATTTTGGTAAAAACTCAACTCGTCGTCTTTGGAGGAAGAAGAATGCTGAGTTACATCCCAAGAACACCATATCTACTGTGAAGCATGGGGGTGGAAACATCATGCTTTGGGGCTGTTTTTCTGCAAAGGGGACAGAACGACTGATCCGTGTTAAGGGAAGAATGAACGTGGCCATGTATCATGAGATACCGGCCCGGGCTTTACGTTCTCAGGATGCAGGACTACTTTGTGTCCCTAAGGTGAATAAGAAGTCTGTGGGTCACAGAGCTTTCTCTTATCGTGCCCCTGTTCTATGGAATGATCTCCCTGCATCAATAAAACAGTCAGATTCTGTGGAGATTTTCAAGTCCAGACTTAAGACGCACTTATTTTCCCTTTCATATGGCAGCATACTGGTACAGTTTTGTTTTACGCTTTTTACTCTTTTAATTCATTTATTAGTAATTGGAGCGTGCCGCGGCCTCAACTTTACCTAAATTCTGGGTCTTTTAGTGAAGCTTAGGGCTAGTGGCTGGCGATCACCTTAGTATTTCTTTTGTTTTTCTTGTTGTTTAATGCTGACAGATTATACAGTATTTTTTGTCTTTCTGATGCCTGATTCTGTTTTTTCTCTCTCTTTAAGGTGCAGCTCCATCCAGAGATGGGAGTTGTATTCGTGTTGGCGATCCTCCTGTCCTGTGCGCCAGTAGCATTTCTTGTATATTCATCTGTGAATTGTTTTGTGAACTGTTCTGTAATTTATGTCTGTATCATGGCCCAAGCAGAGGGTCACCCCTTTGAGTCTGGTCTGCTTGAGGTTTCTTCCTCACCACTGTTGCTCTGGGGGTTAGTAAGGTTAGACCTTACTGTGTGAAGCGCTTTGAGGCAACTCTGTTGTGATTTGGCGCTATATAAATGAAAATAAATTGAAATTGAAATTGAAAGTCCATGTTGCCCAACAACAGCCTCAAAACATCACTGCTCTAGAGGAGATCTGCATGGAGGAATGGACCAAAATACCAGCTACAGTGAGTGCAAACCTGGTGAAGACTTACAGGAAATGTTTGACCTCTGTCACTGCCAACATACAACCCCTGGCAAAAATGATGGAATCACCGGCCTCGGAGGATGTTCATTCAGTTGTTTAATTTTGTAGGAAAAAAACAGATCACAGACATGACACAAAACTAAAGTCATTTCAAATGGCAACTTTCTGGCTTTAAGAAACACTATAAGAAATCAGGAAAAATAATTGTGGCAGTCAGTAACGGTTACTTTTTTAGACCAAACAGAGGGAAAAAAATATGGACTCACTCAATTCTGAGGAATAAATTATGGAATCACCCTGTAAATTTTCATCCCCAAAACTAACACCTGCATCAAATCAGATCTGCTCATTAGTCTGCATCTAAAAAGGAGTGATCACACCTTGGAGAGCTGTTGCACCAAGTGGACTGACATGAATCATGGCTCCAACACGAGAGATGTCAATTGAAACAAAGGAGAGGATTATCAAACTCTTAAAAGAGGGTAAATCGTCATGCAATGTTGCAAAAGATGTTGGTTGTTCACAGTCAGCTGTGTCTAAACTCTGGACCAAATACAAACAACATGGGGAGGTTGTTAAAGGCAAACATACTGGTAGACCAAGGAAGACATCAAAGCGTCAAGACAGAAAACGTAAAGCAATATGTCTCAAAAATCGAAAATGCACAACAAAACAAATGAGGAACGAATGGGAGGAAACTGGAGTCAACGTCTGTGACCAAACTGTAAGAAACTGCCTAAAGGAAATGGGATTTACATACAGAAAAGCTAAACGAAAGCCATCATTAACACCTAAACAGAAAAAAAACAAGGTTACAATGGGCTAAGGAAAAGCAATCGTGGACTGTGGATGACTGGATGAAAGTCATATTCAGTGATGAATCTCGAATCTGCATTGGGCAAGGTGATGATGCTGGAACTTTTGTTTGGTGCCGTTCCAATGAGATTTATAAAGATGACTGCCTGAAGAGAACATGTAAATTTCCACAGTCATTGATGATATGGTGCTGCATTTCAGGTAAAGGCACTGGGGAGATGGCTGTCATTACATCATCAATAAATGTACATGTTTACGTTGATATTTTGGACACTTTTCTTATCCCATCAATTGAAAGGATGTTTGGGGATGATGAAATCATTTTTCAAGATGATAATGCATCTTGCCACACAGCAAAAACTGTGAAAACATTCCTTGCAAAAAGACACATAGGGTCAATGTCATGGCCTGCAAATAGTCCGGATCTTAATCCAATTGAAAATCTTTGGTGGAAATTGAAGAAAATGGTCCATGACAAGGCTCCAACCTGCAAAGCTGATCTGGCAACAGCAATCAGAGAAAGTTGGAGCCAGATTGATGAAGAGTACTGTTTGTCACTCATTAAGTCCGTGCCTCAGAGACTGCAAGCTGTTATAAAAGCCAGAGGTGGTGCAACAAAATACTAGTGATGTGTTGGAGCGTTCTTTTGTTTTTCATGATTCCATCATTTTTTCCTCAGAATTGAGTGATTCCATATTTTTTTCCTCTGCTTGGTCTAAAAAAGTAACCGTTACTGACTGCCACAATTATTTTTTCCTGATTTCTTATAGTGTTTCTTAAAGCCAGAAAGTTGCCATTTGAAATTACTTTAGTTTTGTGTCATGTCTGTGATCTGCTTTTTTTCTACAAAATTAAACAACTGAATGAACATCCTCCGAGGCCGGTGATTCCATCATTTTTGCCAGGGGTTGTAGATTATGTTACAAAGTATTGATTTGAACTTTTGTTATTGACCAAATACTTATTTTCCACCATAATTTACAAATAAATTCTTTAAAAATCCTACAATGTGATTTCCTGGAATTTTCTCATTTTGTGTCTCATAGTTGAAGTGTACCTATGTTGAAAATTACAGACCTCTCTCATCTTTCTAAGTAGGAGAACTTGTACAATCACGGACTGACTAAAAACTTTTTGCCCCACTGTACTTTATATCAGGAAATTTTATACATGTGAGCCCAATATATGTATGAAAGAGACAAAATAAATACACTCAACAAAAATATAAACGCAACACTTTTGGTTTTGCTCCCATTTTGTATGAGATGAACTCAAAGATCTAAAACTTTTTCCACATACACAATATCACCATTTCCCTCAAATATTGTTCACAAACCAGTCTAAATCTGTGATAGTGAGCACTTCTCCTTTGCTGAGATAATCCATCCCACCTCACAGGTGTGCCATATCAGGATACTGATTAGACACCATGATTAGTGCACAGGTGTGCCTTAGACTGCCCACAATAAAAGGCCACTCTGAAAGGTGCAGTTTTATCACACAGCACAATGCCACAGATGTCGCAAGATTTGAGGGAGCGTGCAATTGGCATGCTGACAGCAGGAATGTCAACCAGAGCTGTTGCTCGTGTATTGAATGTTCATTTCTCTACCATAAGCCGTCTCCAAAGGCGTTTCAGAGAATTTGGCAGTACATCCAACCAGCCTCACAACCGCAGACCACGTGTAACCACACCAGCCCAGGACCTCCACATCCAGCATGTTCACCTCCAAGATCGTCTGAGACCAGCCACTCGGACAGCTGCTTAAACAATTGGTTTGCATAACCAAAGAATTTCTGCACAAACTGTCAGAAACCGTCTCAGGGAAGCTCATCTGCATGCTCGTCGTCCTCATCGGGGTCTCGACCTGACTCCAGTTCGTCGTCGTAACCGACTTGAGTGGGCAAATGCTCACATTCGCTGGCGTTTGGCACGTTGGAGAGGTGTTCTCTTCACGGATGAATCCCGGTTCACACTGTTCAGGGCAGATGGCAGACAGCGTGTGGCATCGTGTGGATGAGCGGTTTTCTGATGTCAATGTTGTGGATCGAGTGGCCCATGGTGGCGGTGGGGTTATGGTATGGGCAGGCGTCTGTTATGGACGAAGAACACAGGTGCATTTTATTGATGGCATTTTGAATGCACAGATATACCGTGACGAGATCCTGAGGCCCATTGTTGTGCCATACATCCAAGAACATCACCTCATGTTGCAGCAGGATAATGCACGGCCCCATGTTGCAAGGATCTGTACACAATTCTTGGAAGCTGAAAATGTCCCAGTTCTTGCATGGCCGGCATACTCACCGGACATGTCACCCATTGAGCATGTTTGGGATGCTCTGGACCGGCGTATACGACAGCGTGTACCAGTTCCTGCCAATATCCAGCAACTTCGCACAGCCATTGAAGAGGAGTGGACCAACATTCCACAGGCCACAATTGACAACCTGATCAACTCTATGCGAAGGAGATGTGTTGCACTGCATGAGGCAAATGGTGGTCACACCAGATACTGACTGGTATCCCCCCCCAATAAAACAAAACTGCACCTTTCAGAGTGGCCTTTTATTGTGGGCAGTCTAAGGCACACCTGTGCACTAATCATGGTGTCTAATCAGCATCTTGATATGGCACACCTGTGAGGTGGGATGGATTATCTCAGCAAAGGAGAAGTGCTCACTATCACAGATTTAGACTGGTTTGTGAACAATATTTGAGGGAAATGGTGATATTGTGTATGTGGAAAAAGTTTTAGACCTTTGAGTTCATCTCATACAAAATGGGAGCAAAACCAAAAGTGTTGCATTTATATTTTTGTTGAGTGTATATTAGAATATATGTGTGTGAGAACACATTGTGAACAGGAGCATAAATATATGTGTAATGACATATTTTGACGACGTCTCTTACGGACAGAAGGCATCACGTTTGTTTGTACATCTTCAGATGCGTGATAGTAATCCTACCTTCTGTGAGCTTACTAGGTCCCAGTGGAAAGCCTTGGTTCGTGGTTTTTTTGACATCATCTTTAATTTGAAAGGTAAAGGTGGAGGCGCTGGGATTGATGGGGGTGCGGGTGGTGGGTTGTTTGGAGCTGAGGGCTCCGCCACAGCTGAGGAGTGTGATTCACATGCAGAGGGTTGTGAGACTCTGGGAGAGTGTGTGAGGGCGTCTGAGGCTGGTGACAACACAAGGGAGGTGGTTGACAATGCAGGGACTCCAGGGGAGACTGGTGACAAGGCCGGGGATGACCGCAGTGCGCCAGGTGCAACAATGTTAGGCTTGGAGCTGCGCAACTTAGCCACAGGTTTTTCAGAGTGGCTGTGGCTTGTGTCACTAGCTGATGAATGATTGCTGCTGCTGCCGGAATTGTTGGAAGGTGAAGGATAAACAAAATGTTGATTTCCACTTGGTGCACTAAGCCCAACAGGAGACTCGGCGTCGTTATCAGCATCCTCTGCATCTTCGGGTATGTCAAGACACTGAACAATCTTTGATGGCATAGTCACACTTTCACCTCTGGACCTCCTCTGCCACTCCGAGCACAGTTTGTCGATGGCCTGGACCCAAGCATCCCGCTCCTTCTGAATGGCTGCTGGTCCGTTTGTTTCATCTGTTCCACCACTCACCCTAAAGCTGCAATAAAACCACAAAGTGTCTCTTTTTCAGGTGCTGTAACACTGAGGTGGTATCTTTATGATGTCATGGCTCAAACAGAGCTGCAATATAACTGTTCTAATGAAAAGATATGGCTGAGAGAAGAGCTTGATGTGCTGTGTGTGAAGAAGGAAGCTTTAGAGGGTTCCCACCAAGCATGTTATGCAAATGAAGGGCAACCCCATAAATGTTCTTTAAAGTTTCTTTTGGGACAGGTCAAGGTCATTGAGGTAAAAGGTCAAAATGTTAGTTTTTCTGTTTGTTCCCCTACTCATCCCCCGTCCTTTGGAAGATTCCCACCAAATGTGGCATATGAATGAAGGGTGACCACAGAAAGGCCCATTACAGGTTTCTTTTGGCAAAAGTCAATGTCATTAAAGTAAAAAGTCAAAATTTTTGTATTCCTTCACATCATAGATCAATTGGCTGATTTACACCAAACTTGTTTTGTGGCTGATAATAAACCCAGGATCTTCATTCAAGAGTTTGTTTTAGTAAAGGTCAAGGTTATTGAGGTCGAGGGTCAAAATTTGGGTTTGTTTTTGTTTTACAGCCAGTTTCTATCAAACTTGCTAAAATTGTGCACACAAGGTCAAATTTGCCAAAGGTCAGTCATTGAGGTCAAGATTATTGGGGTCAGAGGTACAAAAATGTCAATTTTTCACTCCAATTTGCACCAAATCATTCACACCTCAAGTTATTGGGATCCACAATTACATAGCAAGGTCAAATTTGCTTAAGATCAATCACTGGGGTGAAAGCTATGTCTGCCTGTCTGTTTGTTGGCCAACTATTCCAACTCCCTTTTGCTTTTTTATACCAACCGTCGTATATCAATAAAAGTTTTCCCCAAAAACTGACCATAAAGAATTTATTTGGACAACGGTCAAGGCCAAAGAATTAGATTTTCAACCCAGTTTGGATGAAATGTGTCACACACTGAGGTTGATTCCAGAAATACTTTGGCAAGGTCAGCCAGAGGTCAGTTATTTAGGTGAAAGTTGAGGTCACTGGCCTCAATAGTCAGCTTGAATACCTTTTACTGTCCACAGGTACTATTACCTCGTAACTTTTAAAATAGCACAGCTGATGTATGCGACAGATTGGACCCTTCTTGATCCTGACTTACTTGTATTCATTTTTGAGGGTGATCAGAGTGAACGTGTCGAAGCCGTAAGGTTTCTTTATGCTGGTGTCACCATGTGAAAGATGAATCACAATCGAGACGGGCGCTGGGGATGTTATGTTGACATCAGTGGGCGATTGCCTTCTGAACGGGACCAGCGTTAACTGGCCTGGATGAAGCTGAGCCTCATATCTGGAAAAGAAAATTTCTCAGTATTGCTTCAGCTCTACCAGCAAGGAATGATCATGTGATATAGAAGGCCAATAGAATACAGGCTCTATCTCTGCAAGTACTGTTAAATCAGACACACACACACACACACACACACACACACCAGTCAGTGGGTGCAGAATTTGGATGCAATGAAAACCACATTGTTTGGCTTATAAAGTTATGCACTGTATTTTCCAGAGTACAGGTCCCGTTTTTGAGAAGTCCTGCAAATTCTAGTCCGGTGCGACTTACATACAAAAAAAAAAAAAAAAAAAAATCCCGATTCATAATCACGAAATTTCTTTACACTTGAAATGAGAAACACACCATTAAACTGCCAAGAGAGGTGGAAACTTGCTAACAGGGTTTGATTACTTTCAGCACGCTTTTAAAACTGAGTCACACTTAAAGCATTATTTAAATGAGTGATCGTCATGCCGTTACTATTTTTTTTTTTTTTTTTTTAGCAGGACGATCAATTTATTAATTCAAACAAAAACTAAACCATATTTCACATTCAGAAATGTGACTATAGAAATGTGACTGTTACTATTTTGAACTTTTTCTCATGTCGGCTCCAGTTAAAATATATAACACTCATATGTAGTGTGTGTGCTTTGGACTACACAGTCAGCCACCTGTGTGTATTTTTGCTAAACCCCTTGAATCAAAACTAAAAGTCTGCACTGCAACCGCATCTTGATTGCCTCATTTCAACTCCACTGCGGCACAGATGCCAAATAAAAAAAAATTTACATTGTTCAAATACTTTTGGACTTGACTGCACTTTGTTGTACTTTGTCCATTAAATCATTGCAAGCTGGTTGTTGATGAGGGCCTCATTCTTCTGCTTACAGGAATGAGCCACTCATTGACCATCAGCTTGTAGTGGCATTGTCAAAACAGAAGGCTAAGGTAAGACACTACATACGAGGTCTATTAGAAAAGTATCCGACCTTATTATTTTTTTCAAAAACCATATGGATTTGAATCATGTGTGATTACATCAGACATGCTTGAACCCTCGTGGGCATGCGAGAGTTTTTTCACGCCTGTCGGTTACGTCATTCGCCTGTGGGCAGTCTTTGAGTGAGGAGTCGTCCACCCGCTCGTCGATTTTTTTCATTGTTTAGGAATGGCTCAGAGACTGTTGCTTTGTTTGATAAAAATTTTTTCAAAACTGTAAGGCACAACTGAGTGGACACCATTCAATAAATTCAGCTGGTTTTTGATAAAAATTTTAACGGCTGATGAGAGATTTTGGTCTGGTAGTGTCGCTTTAAGGACGGTCCACGGCACCTGACGGCGATCTGCGCTTCGAGGCGGCAGCGTCTCGCCGTTTCAAGTTGAAAACTTCCACATTTCAGGCTCTGTTGACGCAGTAAGTCGTCAGAGAACAGAGAACTTTCAGAAGAAGTCGGCATGAGGAGTTTATTCGGACATTCCATTGTTAACGGTCATTTTGTAATGAAAGAACGTGCGGGCAGAGTCGCATGTCGGGCTGGACCCGACCGTGGGGGGTCGCGGCAGGAAAAACACCTCCGTTGGAAATCTTAACGGGCAAGTTGGAACATGCCCAAGCTGTTAAACAATTTCTCAGTTACTCACTTGTTGAAAGCCATTAAAAGCCGCCTGAATTCTACAAATGGTTTTCAACACGGAGGTGTTTTTCCTGTCGCGGCGCACACAGATTTGCCGAGTCGTCACGGAAACGACTCGGCGAATTTGCGCGTACGTCTTTCATTAAAAAAATGTCCTTAAACAGTGGAATGTCCGCATAAATTCCTCATGCCGGCCTCTTCTGAATCTTCTCTGTTCTCTCACGATGTCCTGGGTGAATTAAGCCTTAAATTAGGATGTTTTCAGCTCGAAACAGGCCGACGACAGCGCCTGGAAGCGCTGCAGGACGTCCCGCTCCGTGGGAAGTCCTTACACCGACAGAAACACCCCATAATCTCTCATCAGCCGTTAAACTTTTCACAGAAAACCAGCTTAATTTCTCGAATAGTGTCCACTCGGATATTCCTCACAGGTCCAGAAAAAATTTTGATAAAGCAACGCGCACCGTCTCGAGCAGCGTGTGAAACAAAGGAATTCAGCCGAGAGGGCGGGACCACATCTCACTCAAGGCCTGCCCACAGGGAAATGACGTCACCGACACGCGTGAAAAAACTCATGCATGCGCACGAGGGTTCAAGCATGATTGGTGTAATCGCATGTCATTCAAATCCATATAGTTAAAAAAAAAAATAAAAGGGTCGGTTTATTATCTAAGAGACCTCGTATATATAATCACTGCAGTTTATGGTATAATCAATTATTTGAATTTTTTTAAATTTACCTGACATGTCTAGTCATACTTTCACCTATTTAAATACGCGTAGTTTACTTTGAGGTTTTGGCTTACCCAGTAGCCTTATATTGTATAGCTACTTACCCTGTAATGGTGTTAGGACTCTGTACTGTCTCGATTAAAACAGTTTTTGTCCAGAGTGCAAGATTTAACCTCAAAACATCTAAAAATAAGAGGGTGAAGAAGAATCCAGGTTGAAAAATGCTGGAGTTCCCCTTTAAAACATTGTTACTGTAGCAGTGCTGTGCTTTCCTTTGACATTTGCATCTTACTGTATGAGAGAAATGTTGGAACACCAGTGCAGATAGAACAACAGTAGGTCCTTACTTCACCCATTTGAATGATGCCAGGCCACCTCGGTGCAGAAGCAAGACACCTTCCCGAAGGCTTTGTGATGCTTGAGGCTGCTGGGGTGATTTTGATTCTGCATTTTCACCTTCACCCTCACTGTATATGTTGCCGTAGATGATCTGATTCACAAGCTGCATGATCTGCTCAAAAATAAAACAAGCAATGCAAGGTTTAAAAAAAAAGCTGATTGGGGGACATCAATCAATCAATCAATCAATTTTTTTTTTTATATAGCGCCAAATCACAACAAACAGTTGCCCCAAGGCGCTTTATATTGTAAGGCAAGGCCATACAATAATTATGTAAAACCCCAACGGTCAAAACGACCCCCTGTGAGCAAGCACTTCGCTACAGTGGGAAGGAAAAACTCCCTTTTAACAGGAAGAAACCTCCAGCAGAACCAGGCTCAGGGAGGGGCAGTCTTCTGCTGAGACTGGTTGGGGCTGAGGGAGAGAACCAGGAAAAAGACATGCTGTGGAGGGGAGCAGAGATCGATCACTAATGATTAAATGCAGAGTGGTGCATACAGAGCAAAAAGAGAAAGAAACAGTGCATCATGGGAACCCCCCAGCAGTCTACGTCTATAGCAGCATAACTAAGGGATGGTTCAGGGTCACCTGATCCAGCCCTAACTATAAGCTTTAGCAAAAAGGAAAGTTTTAAGCCTAATCTTAAAAGTAGAGAGGGTGTCTGTCTCCCTGATCTGAATTGGGAGCTGGTTCCACAGGAGAGGAGCCTGAAAGCTGAAGGCTCTGCCTCCCATTCTACTCTTACAAACCCTAGGAACTACAAGTAAGCCTGCAGTCTGAGAGCGAAGCGCTCTATTGGGGTGATATGGTACTATGAGGTCCCTAAGATAAGATGGGACCTGATTATTCAAAACCTTATAAGTAAGAAGAAGAATTTTAAATTATATTCTAGAATTAACAGGAAGCCAATGAAGAGAGGCCAATATGGGTGAGATATGCTCTCTCCTTCTAGTCCCCGTCAGTACTCTAGCTGCAGCATTTTGAATTAACTGAAGGCTTTTTAGGGAACTTTTAGGACAACCTGATAATAATGAATTACAATAGTCCAGCCTAGAGGAAATAAATGCATGAATTAGTTTTTCAGCATCACTCTGAGACAAGACCTTTCTGATTTTAGAGATATTGCGTAAATGCAAAAAAGCAGTCCTACATATTTGTTTAATATGCGCTTTGAATGACATATCCTGATCAAAAATGACTCCAAGATTTCTCACAGTATTACTAGAGGTCAGGGTAATGCCATCCAGAGTAAGGATCTGGTTAGACACCATGTTTCTAAGATTTGTGGGGCCAAGTACAATAACTTCAGTTTTATCTGAGTTTAAAAGCAGGAAATTAGAGGTCATCCATGTCTTTATGTCTGTAAGACAGTCCTGCAGTTTAGCTAATTGGTGTGTGTCCTCTGGCTTCATGGATAGATAAAGCTGGGTATCATCTGCGTAACAATGAAAATTTAAGCAATACCGTCTAATAATACTGCCTAAGGGAAGCATGTATAAAGTGAATAAAATTGGTCCTAGCACAGAACCTTGTGGAACTCCATAATTAACTTTAGTCTGTGAAGACGATTCCCCATTTACATGAACAAATTGTAATCTATTAGACAAATATGATTCAAACCACCGCAATGCAGTGCCTTTAATACCTATGGCATGCTCTAATCTCTGTAATAAAATTTTATGGTCAACAGTATCAAAAGCAGCACTGAGGTCTAACAGAACAAGCACAGAGATGAGTCCACTGTCCGAGGCCATAAGAAGATCATTTGTAACCTTCACTAATGCTGTTTCTGTACTATGATGAATTCTAAAACCTGACTGAAACTCTTCAAATAGACCATTCCTCTGCAGATGATCAGTTAGCTGTTTTACAACTACCCTTTCAAGAATTTTTGAGAGAAAAGGAAGGTTGGAGATTGGCCTATAATTAGCTAAGATAGCTGGGTCAAGTGATGGCTTTTTAAGTAATGGTTTAATTACTGCCACCTTAAAAGCCTGTGGTACATAGCCAACTAACAAAGATAGATTGATCATATTTAAGATCGAAGCATTAAATAATGGTAGGGCTTCCTTGAGCAGCCTGGTAGGAATGGGGTCTAATAAACATGTTGATGGTTTGGATGAAGTAACTAATGAAAATAACTCAGACAGAACAATCGGAGAGAAAGAGTCTAACCAAATACCGGCATCACTGAAAGCAGCCAAAGATAACGATACGTCTTTGGGATGGTTATGAGTAATTTTTTCTCTAATAGTTAAAATTTTGTTAGCAAAGAAAGTCATGAAGTCATTACTAGTTAAAGTTAATGGAATACTCAGCTCAATAGAGCTCTGACTCTTTGTCAGCCTGGCTACAGTGCTGAAAAGAAACCTGGGGTTGTTCTTATTTTCTTCAATTAGTGATGAGTAGAAAGATGTCCTAGCTTTACAGAGGGCTTTTTTTATAGAGCAACAGACTCTTTTTCCAGGCTAAGTGAAGATCTTCTAAATTAGTGAGACGCCATTTCCTCTCCAACTTACGGGTTATCTGCTTTAAGCTACGAGTTTGTGAGTTATACCACGGAGTCAGGCACTTCTGATTTAAAGCTCTCTTTTTTAGAGGAGCTACAGCATCCAAAGTTGTCTTCAATGTTGATGTAAAACTATTGACGAGATACTCTATCTCACTTACAGAGTTTAGGTAGCTACTCTGCACTGTGTTGGTATATGGCATTAGAGAACATAAAGAAGGAATCATATCCTTAAACCTAGTTACAGCGCTTTCTGAAAGACTTCTAGTGTAATGAAACTTATTCCCCACTGCTGGGTAGTCCATCAGAGTAAATGTAAATGTTATTAAGAAATGATCAGACAGAAGGGAGTTTTGGACATCCCTCCACTAAAGCTCAAAACATGAATCCAAATTACATTTTTGGACAGTGACACATTTTTTTGTAATTTTTCATTTGAATGCCATCACAGCAGAGTTGAAATGAAAAAAAAAAACTAAATGTGATTTAAGTGGAGGCATTCAGCTTTAATTCAAGGGGTAGAACTAAAATATTGTATTAACCAGTGTTTTAGATGAATCATGGTTAAAACCTGACAAAAACCTACTTGAAAACATAGATAGTTTTTGTCTTGTCAAACACAAACTATATCTAAAATAGGAAAACATATATTTGAAATGTGTTCAAGCAAAATAATCACATATGAATGCTTAAATATTATAACAAAATTCTGTGATAGTCATGTTAAGGTACAATAACATAGTTTGTCTCATACATATGGGTATAGGTGTGTGTGTGTGTGTGTGTGTGTGTGTGTGTGTGTGTGTGTGTGTGTGTGTGTGTGTGTGTGTGTGTGTGTGTGTGTGTGTGTGTGTGTGTGTGTGTGAGTGCGGGCATTGTTTTGAGGATGCACAAGCACATTTGGTTGTGTTGGTTTACTGTGCAGTGACAATAAAGGTGATTCTGATTCTGATATATGGGATATAAGACAACATACTTTCAGTTATGTGGAAAAACATAATGGGACAAAATATAATTATGGAAAACTTTTTTCAATTGTCCAAAAGTCTTATCTACAAGTTTCTCAAACCTGCTTCTAAGGAGTTGACAAAAACTCATCTCTCTTTGATTGTGGCCACACAGTAAATTTTGCAGAGTAAAATCTACTCTGCTAGGATAACATTTGGTCCCAGGCCAAATGGAGTTAAATACACTCTGTTATAGAGTCAAATCAGCTCCACTGTCTTGTCAGATTATGTTTTTCAACTCCAATAAGTGTTGTGTGGGCCGCTGAAGAGGAGGTACTGCTAGCTCTCCACCACCAGATGGCGCCCTGCTTGGAGTGCGGGCTTCAAGCACAAGAGGGCGCCAGAACCACTGGGAGTGACAGCCGTCAATCATCCTCAACACCAGCTGTCACTCATTCATCTCATCATCATCATCACCATAAAGGCCGGACGGCGACTCCACCTCCTCGCCGAGAAATCTCCTACGATTCGAGGTAAACTTCTCTGCTGTGATTATTGCGAATAATAATCTGATCTGTTTTGCAGCTGTTTTTTCCTGTTGGTATTCCTTATCCGGGATTTTTGGCGTTTGGTGTGACTGCGACGACTTCGCCTCACACCCCAAAACCGATAAGTGGTAAACAGGAGCTGCACGTGTGTATGATTGGAGGTGGAGGTTCTCCCTCCCAGAAGAATCATTAATCAAGGTTGCTGGGTGTGAGGATTCACACTCACCACCTTCTGTTTCTGTCTGCCAGCAGTACCAGGGCCGACAACGGAGGACAGAGACCACCTGGGGACTCGGGGCTTGGCGGCTTCGGTGTTCTTCAGGCCGTTGGTGGTAGAAGCGGTGTGGGCCCCGGCTCTTCGTTCATCCGAGGTCTCCTATCTTCAAGCCTGCCCGCAGTCCTCTTGTGTATGATTGGCAGCCCTCTTGTTTACATTACGTTGTGTTCTTGTGCAACATTAAATTGTTACTCCTTCTCTTATCCATTGTCCGTTCATTTGCGCCCCCTGTTGTGGGTCCGTGTTACGACACCTTCCCAACAGGATTTCTCGGCCATTCGTCATGGATCCCGAGGGGCGTCAACCACAGCTTGAACAGCCAATGGGAGAACAAGGAGCGCAGGCGTCAGCAGGAGGCGTGGTAAGTGATCTGCAGCAAATCCTTACCGCTTTCACTGCTCAGTTACAGCTGGTAACTGAGCAAAATGCAATCCTCAATCAGAGGATGGAGGCTCTCACCGCCAGAGTGGAAGCACGCGAGTCGAGCGTCGCTGCAGTGTCTCCTCCTGCTGGCCCGGGGCCTAATGTAGATGTTCCACTGGCCGTTCAACTACCCCCCCCACCGTCCCCTGAAGCTTACATAAGTCCACCTGAACCGTACGGAGGCTGTGTGGAAACGTGCGCAGACTTCTTGATGCAGTGTTCGCTCGTTTTTGCACAGCGTCCAGTCATGTACGCAGCAGACGCCACCCGGGTGGCTTATGTAATTAATCTGCTTCGAGGTGAGGCACGCGCTTGGGCTACAGCGCTCTGGGAACAGCAGTCATGGCTTCTGAAGTCTTACGCTGGGTTTATACGGGAATTCAAACAGGTGTTTGATCATCCCAACAGAGGCGAGACCGCCTCGACCGTGCTGCTGTCACTGAGACAGGGGCGTCGGAGCGCGGCTGATTACGCTGTCGATTTCCGCATCGCGGCTGCGAGGTCGGGTTGGAATGACGTTGCGCTCCGCGCTGCCTTCATAAGCGGACTGTCTCCAGTACTGAAGGAGCATTTACTGGCTAAGGACGAACCGCAGACTTTCGACGGGCTTGTCACTCTGGTTATACGCTTAGACAACCGCTTGAATGAACACCGTCGGGAGCAGGCCGGGGGGCGTGGCCGGGCACAAGCCGTCCCTCTCTCTTCCGGGTCTGAAAGGGTGACGTCGTCCCCACGCTCCATTGCCAGTGGGCTCCGTGTGGCAACAGCTCCCCCTGCTGACGAAGCTATGGACACGAGCAGGGCTAAAGTGAGATCTGATATCAGACAAAGGAGACTGGCCCGCGGGGAATGTTTTTACTGCGGCTCATGTGAACACATGTTAAAAGACTGCCCCAAACGGTCAAACACCAACGCCCGTCCTTAGAAACTGGGCTAAGGGTGGGCCATAACATGTGCACGGGAAGACCCCGCAAATCAGCACGAATCCCAGTGTTAATCCTGAGTGGGGATTTAACCCTTCACGCCCCAGCACTGCTGGACACGGGGTCCGAAGGGAATCTGTTGGATAGCAGATGGGCAAAGGAAGTAGGGCTCC